>NW_023331594.1:0-48862 GCF_011100685.1 Canis lupus familiaris
AAAAGGAAGTTATTAAGATTTATGTGTGGGTGTTAAGGAATTAAAAGACTCTGTGGCTATAGTAAATGCTTTTGAAATTTGCTTCAAGCATAGAGTTTATCAAGAGTCTCTTTTTATTAAAAATAGATTTCCTGTTGGATATGGAATCCCATAGTTCTCATCTAGACTCTTGGCAGCCTTTTACTTTTAATAAAGAAAGAAAAAGAAAGATCTTCAATCAGGGATTTTATTGCACTTGATTAAACTTCTTTAATAAAAGCTAAAAGACACTAAAATTGTGCATAAGTAATATTAAAACTCACTCAGGCACAAACATACATGAGAAAAGAAATGAAATAATCTTGTTGAAACGAATTACAGATATGCGATTTCAATGAGGATCTAGAGAATCTTTGAAAAGCTTATATATTTTAACATTTATTTGCTATTGATAAATGTGTTCTTCTTATGAATTTAAACTGCAATTTTACATTGAATTTTTATTATTTAGGAATGATTGTGTCCAGAGGTTAGCAAGGTAACTGCCCTTAGGCTGTCACATAAATGAAAAAGACCATCAGTTTATAATGGAAAAGATCTGTTTTTACAAGATGCAGTTATTTTGCAAACAAAACAAAAAAAAACTTTTATGGAGCTTCATTTTAAAAGTTCAATGATAAGTTTTTTTGTTTTAAGTTTAAGTTAAAACTTCCCTTTGTAATATTGAGATATTTTTGTAACAAATGGACTTAGATAAAAACAACTCTTGGGCTTTCAATGTAAGGATTTTTTCAGAATTATGATGTAGACATTTGAAATGTACACAGATAAAAAACCCTGAAGTTGAAGTCTCCCTAATGGCCAAATCTGGAACAGTTTGAATGAATGAATGAATGGATTGATGATTGATAGATAAATAGATGATAGATAGATAGATGATAGATGAGAGATATAGATAGATAGATATAGATAGATAGATAGATAGATAGATAGATAGATAGATAGACTAGTGATAATACTAGGTTAGAACCCATAAGATAATATAAATATCCAGGTAAATAAGTAATATAGGGGCATCCCAGGTGGCTCAGTGGTTTAGCACCTGCCTTGGGCCCAGGGCGTGATCCTGGAGTCCCGGGATCGAGTCCCATGTCAAGCTCCCTGCATGGAGTCGGCTTCTCCCTCTGTCTGTGTCTCTGTCTCTCTCTCTCTCTCTGTGTCTCTCATTAAATAAATAAAAATCTTTTAAAAATAATATAAATGATTGAATAAATAAATGGGCAGATGGGCAAATCTTAAAATTAGAATTCCAATTAATAGCATAAAAGGAAACAAATTCATTATAAATTAAGGAAATAGAAAATCCCCAAGGCATTTCCAGAATAATAATAGCTTCAGGAAAAAAAAATCATCAATGGATGAGAAAAGTAGTGATTGGAAGTATTATGAAGAACAAGATTCCCAAAATAACCCCCCTAAAATAGTTATCAATTAAACAAGAGAAAATATTAACATCATAGTGGAGACACCTTTATCTCCAGAGAATCTGGGTATAATTAGTGAGCTATAGCAAGACACTCACGGTTAAAATGGAATGATCACAAGAACAGGGCAAATTGTTGATAGTGTTACTCAGATCTTCTATACATTTACTGATTTTCTTTTTTTTTCATAATTGAAGTATAGTTGGCACATAACGTTACCATAGTGTCAGGTGTACAACATTGTGATTCCACAAGTCTATTCCACAAGGGCGATGCTATCGACTGTACTCCCTACCTCCATACCGTTTACTCTAGTGGTTTATTCAGCCCATCACTGGAAGCCTGTACCCCCCCCCCATTTTACCCATTCCCCATCCCTTCCCCTCTAGCAACCACCAGTTTGTTTTCTGTATTTACGGTCTGTTTCTGCTTTTGTTTATTTTGATTTGTTTTAGATTTCACATATAATTGAAATTATATGGTATTTATCTTTCTCATTCTCACCCATCTCAGTGTAATACCCTCTAGAACCATCCATGTTGTCACAAATGGCAAAAGCTCCTTTTTTATGGCTGAATAATATTCTATTGTGTATACATACCATTTCTTCTTTTTAATTTCTTTTTTTTTTTTTTTTTACTTGAGTATACTTGACACACAATGTTACATTAGTTTCAGGGGTACCATAGATTCAACATCTGAAAAGATTATTGATTTTTTTTTTTCTTTACACTTGTCCTACCAATCATGGAAGGAAAGGCATTAATGTCTACAATTATAACTATGGATTTGTGTCTTTCTCCTTGAGTTCTATCAGTTTTTGCTTCGTGTATTTTTTTTTTTTGGAAAGATTATTTGAGAGAGAGAAAGAGAGAGAGAGAGAAAGCACACACGTATGCACTCATATGTGTACATGGTAGGGAAGGGCAGAAGGAGAAGAGAATCTTAAGTCAACTCCTCATCTTTGAAGCTGGACGTGGGCTCTCTCGCCAGCCTGAGATCATGACCTGAGCTGAAACCGAGAGTGGGGCACTTAATTGACCGTACTACTGAGGCACCCCTGCTTCATATATTTTAAAGTTCTGTTATTAGGTGCATAATTAGTTATGATTGTTATTATCTCTTGACCAACTGACCCCTTCATCACTATGAAATGACCTTCTTTAGTCTTATTTAAATACTTTTTGATTTAAAACTTATTTTTTTTTCTGGTATTAACATAGCCACTGCAGCTTATTTTTGGTTAGAGTTAACATGGTATACCCCCTTTTTTTTTTTTCATCTTTTTAACCTATTGTGTCTTTATATATAAAACATTCTTAGGGCTCCTGCATGGCTCAGTGGTTGAGTGTCTGCCTTGGGCTCAGGTCGTGACCCCGGTCCCAGGATCAAGTTCTACATTGGGCTTCTTCCCGCAGCGAGCCTGCTGCTCCCTCTGCCTGTATCTCTTCCTCTCTCTGTGTCTCCGTGAATAAATACAATCTTTTTTAAAAATATGATTCTTTTAGACAGTGTGTCATTGGAGCTGGCTATTTTGTCCAATTTGAAAATATCTACATTTTTAATTGAGATAGAGACTATTTAAATTTAATGTGATTATTTAAATGGTTAAGTTGAAATCCATCATTTGGCTTTGTTTCCTAATTGTCTTCATGTGTCCTTTTTTCCTTTTATCCTATCTTTCTGAATTCTCCAGGAAATCATTGAATGTTTCTTTATAATTGCACTTATCTCTTTTATTTTTCTTACTAGCAAACTCCTTGTTTTATCTCACTTATTTCCTTGCAGCTAAAAGTATCTGTACACTTGCTAGTATTCTCTATAATTATAAACATGACTATAACGTGTAAAGAATTCTGAAGTGTCTGAGATTTTATCCCAACTTGTAAACTAAAAACTTAACTTGTCATGTTTTCAAGGAAGAAAACAAAAGACACTTAAGCCGGAGAAAAAGGACCTTATTGCTTATAGGATAGCAAGCAGCATGAACTTCATGTTGTTCTTTGTCTTTGCTACCCAAGTCCCACAAAGGTAGTGGACAGAAATCCAGGTAAATGCAGCACATGCATAGGTAGGTATTATTTCTGAAAAATTGCAAATTTAGGAAACCCATCTCACACTCCTTTATAGTCAAACCCTTGCATCAAATCAGATTCCCTGGAAGCCTGAATCCCTTTTCTCCTGCTATACTTTACTTTGCCTTTTCAAAAATCACAAAATTAAATTGTATGGCATGCAGCTTTTTCCATCCGTCTTCTTTCAGTCATCATGGTGTTTTTTGAGATTCTTCTTTGTAGTTGTATGTTTCAGTAGTTTGTTCTTTCCATCGTCGGGTAGCATTTTAACATACAGATATATCACAATTTGTTCATCCACACACCAGTTGACGTATATTTGGATTGTTCAGAGTTTGGGCTGTTTGAGCATTGTTTACAAGCATCTGTGTGGACATTTAGTTTAATTTATCCTGAGTAAATAACTAATGTCAGGAATTCAGTTGAGCTGGGAGAGAGCTGAGGTATCTGAGTAGCTGATTATATCAGGAAACAAAAATGCCAAGAGTTAAGCCTTTAAGCATTTACTGTACTGGTATAAGCCAGGCTAAAACCAGAGAAAGAGCCAGCTGTTCCCTGTTCCATTTTCCCTATGGAATGTTGTGTCACTTGAGGGTCAGGTGGATCAGGACAGAAGTGGTGATCATTTCCTGTTGAAGAAACCCCCAGACAAAAACTCTAGCAGATTTATGGATCCTGGGATGAGAGGGAGGATGAGGGGGTAGGATGAGCAAGGGGAAAGTACTGAATCGGAGTAGAGAACACTGTCTTCAAAGGTTTACCCTCTTCCTTTTAACAAGGAGGTCTTGGTGAAGAAACCCAAAGAAGACCTAGGACCAAGGCTGTGGATGAAGAGAATTAGGGCCTGGAAGCATAAATACGTGAAGGGCATGGCTGGCCGGAAATGCTGGATACCATGACTGTGACTGTCTTCAGACACTGCACTGGCCTTTTGGTGTCAGAAGGGTAGCTTTTCCGGGGAGGCCTGCCTACGAGAGCCTTGCAATTGCCAGTAGTCAGTCAAGTAGGTTTTCAACCAGAAGCCAGACTTCTAAGTTAGAAACATTTAAGGGAAGGCATTCAATATTTCACTATTAGTTATGTTATGTTGATTTTTATAGATAAACCTTATCAAATTGAGAAAGTTCTCTTTTCTCTAGTTTGCTAGAAGATTTTGTCATGAGTGCATATGATTTGGTCACTGACTTTCCTTCATTAACCGAGGATGGTCCTATGTATTTTCTCCTTTAATTTGATAATATAATTATATTGATTTAGATCTGAAGGTCAAAGTTCCTCGCATCCTTGTATAAACTTATCCATGATGTATGGTACATTTCATGTAATTTTATATTCGCTTGCTAATATTTGGTTAGTGATCACTGTTCATGAGGAATATTTGGTCCATAATTGTATTTTCTAGTGAATTTTGATTACATTTGGTACTAGAGTAGTACTATCTTCATAAATGATTTGAGGATTGTTCTATCTTCTATTCTCTAAAATAATTTTTATTGATTTGATATTGGTTTTCATTAAATGTTAAATAGAGTTCACAAAGAATTCTTCAAGGCTGAGAGTTTACTCTGTGGAAGATCTTTATTTACAAATTCAATTTCTCTATTAGATAATAGGCCATTACGATTTTCTATTTCTTTTTGTGGCATATTTGATAGCATTTTTCTTTCAAGTCATTTGTGCATTTTATCTAGCTTGTCAAGTACATTAGAATAAAGTTTATACACACACATTTTTTTTCTTTTTAATTATCTGCATAATCTATAATATAGCATTTTTTCCCTTTCTTTACCTGTATAATTTATGGTCAGAACCCTTTTTCCATTTCCAATTTGCGTAATTTGTATTCTCTCTCTTTCTCATTAGGATCAGCCCATATACAGAAGTTTTTTCAGTACATCTGGTTAAATACTCAGAAGTGAGATTGCTGAATCATGGTATGACCCTGAGTACTGTTTTCCAAAGTGACTGCATTATTTTGCACTCCCACTAAGTATGGAGAGTCCCAAATTCTCCACGTCCTAACAGTTGTTATTTCTTTTTTTTGTTGGTCTGTGTTTTTATTTTTTTGACATTTTGCTAATGGCTATCCTAATAGGTGTGACATATCTCATTGTGATTTTCATTTACATCTCCCTATTGGTTAGTGACAATTAGCATCTTTTATATACCTATTTGCTATTTTTATGTCTTCTTGGAGAAATATCTGTTTATATCTTTCATTAATTTTTAAAGCTGGGTTATTAATTGTTTTGTTATGGAGTTGTAGGGGTTCCTTATATATTTTGGGTATTAATCACTTGTTACATATGTGGTTTGCAAATATTTTCAACTATTTCATAGGTTGCCTTTTCATTCTGTGGATTTTTTTCTTTTCTGTGCTGAAGTCTTTAGTTTGATATAGTTCTGCTTATTAAATTTTGTTTCTACTGGTTGTGCATTTGATGTCATCTTATGTCCAAAGTCATGAAGCTTTTTCCGTGTTTTCTTTTAGGACTTTACAGTTTAGGTCTTGTGTTTAAGTCTTTAATACATTTTCAGTTAATTTTTCTGATAGTGTAAAATATTGGTCCAAATTCATTCTTTTGCTATCCAGTTTCCCAACATTGTTTAAAAGAGTATTTTTCCTCATTGTGCATTTTTGGTATCCTGGCTAAAGATCAATTGACTTTATAGGTAGGTATTTATTTCTGAGCTTTCTATTCTGTTCCATTGCACCATATCAGTATTTATGCCAGTAGCATAATGTTTTTATTACTATTGTTTTGTGAAATGTTTGCTCAGCAAATGGGACACTTCCAACTTTGCCCTTTTTTCTCAAGATTTTTCAGTTACTTGGGTTTTGTGTGTGTGTGTGTGCTTCCATATGAATTTTAGATTTCCTTTTCTATTTCTGAAAAAAAGAAGCCAACTGGTTTTGGTAGAAATTGCATTGAATCTATAGGATCACTTCGAGTAGAATGGACTCATTTTTAATAAGTCTTGTAATCCATGGATACAAATATCTTTCCATTTGTGTCTTCTTTTATTTCCATCATCAGTGTTTTGTAGTTTTCAGTGTATAAATCTTTCACCTCTTTAGTTAAGTTTATTACTATGCATTTATTTTTTGATGCTATTTTAAGGGATTTTTTTTTCCTTTTTTTTTTTTTTTTTCCTGGAAGTACAAAGTATAAAGAAATGCAACTGATTTTCCTATGTTGATTTTGTATCCTGCCACTTTACTGAATTTGTTTATTAGTCTAACAAGCTTTTAAGGTTTTTGTTTTCTTTTGGTGGAATCTTTAGGGTTTTCTACATATTGCATGATATCTACAAATGGAGATAATTTTACTTCTTTCTGTATTGGTTGTTCTTTATTTCTATTTCTTGCCTAATGGCTCTGGCTAGGACTTCCAGTACTACATTGAATAGAAGTTGCAAGAGCAGACATTCTGCACCTTTCTTGATCTTAAAAGAAAAGCTTTCAGTTTTTTATTGTTGAGTATGATGTTAGCTGTGGGATTTTCATATATTGTCTTCTTTATGCTGAGGTAATTTATCTCCGTTTCTAGCTTTTTGAGTATTTTTTAATGAAGAGCTGTTAAATTTTGTCAAGTACTTTTTTCTGTACCTATTAAGATGATATTGGTTTAAACTTTCATTCTGTCAATATAATGTACTACAAGGAGTGATTTATGTTTACTGAAACTTCCTTCCATCCCACTTAGTCATGGTGTAGGGTTCTTTTAATATGTTGTTGAATTCAGTTTGATAGTATTTTATTGAGGTGTGGTTTTTTTTTCATCTATATTTATCAGAATACTATTTTTTAAAAAGTTTTTTTTTTTTCTTGAGGTGCTTATCTGTCTTTGATATCTTATGAGGATGATGCTGGCTTTATAAAATGAATTTGGAGTTATTCCCTGCTCTTCATTTTTTTTGAGTTTGGTAGGTATTGGTTTACTTCTAATTTTAATGTTTGCTATAATTCACCAGTGGAGACATCTAGTTCGGGGCTTTTCTTTGTAGGGAGGTTTTTTTTTAATTGTTGTTTCAATATCCTTATAAATCTGTTCAGACATTTTCTTTCTTCATGATTCAGTCTTGGTAAGTGGTTAATTGCTGGAAATTCATCCAATTTATTGGTGAATGATTGTTCATTAACCTTTTGTGATTGCTTATATTTCTGTGGCATTAGTTGTAATGTCTTCCTTTTTATTTCTAACATTATTTATTTAAATCTTACCTCTTTTTTTCTTTGTTAATCTAGCTAAATGTTTAATTTTATGTTTTTTAATTTTTTTATTTTCTTAAAGATTTTATTTATACTCATGAGAGATACACACAGAGAGAGAAACAGAGACAGAGACAGAGGCACAGACAGAGGAGAAGCAGGCTCCATGCAGAGAGCCCAATGTGGGACTTGATCCCGGGACCCCAGGATCACACCCCAGGCCAAAGGCAGGCACCAAACTGCTGAGCCACCTGGGGATCCCCTAATTTTATGTTTTTTTTTTTAAACAGCTGTTTTATTGATATTTCTGTAGTTTTATTGTTCTCTTAATTTCTTATGTGCTCTTTATTATTTGCATCCCTTTGATAACTTTGACTCAGTTTTTTTTTTTTTTTTTGTAGTTTCTTGAGGTATAAAGTTAGTTTAGGGTGTTTTTCTGAGATATTTCTTCCTTTTTAAAAATATAGGTATTTATTACTATGAACTCCCCTCTTAGTCTGCTTTGGCTGCATTTCCTAAGTTTTGGTATGTTGTATTTTTATTTCATCTCTCTGGGAATATTTTCTAATTTGTCTTTTGATTTTTTCTTTGATATATTGATTCTTCAAATGTGCATTATTTAATCTATACATATTTGTGAATTTTCTACTTTTTTTCCTGCCATTAGTCTCTAGTTCATTTCATTGTAGTTAGAAAAGGTCTTAGTATGATTTCAATCTTGTTCAGTTTGTTAAGGCTTGTTTTTTGCTTTATCTGTTGTCTATCCTGGAGAAAAATGTATATTTGGCTTCCATTAGGTGTATATGTTTATTAGATCCATTTGGTTTATAGTGTTGGGGAAGTTCTTTGTTTCTTAGTTGATTTCTGTCTGATTGAACTATTAATTAATGAAAACGGGGTATTGAAGTCCCCTCTTTTAGCATATTTATATTTCTTTCTTTGGTTTGTCAATATTTATATATTTAAATGCTCTTGTTGGGTGCACATATATTTATAATTGTTATATTTTTCTGTTGAATTGATCCATTTATTTTTATATAATGTTATTTCTCTTGTGACAGTTTTTGACTTAAAGTATATCTTCTCTCAGAGAAGTATAGCCACCATACTCTCTTTGGCTGGTTGCCATCTTTCTCTACACCTCTACTTTCAGCTTATGTGTGTTCTTAAATCTAAAGTGAATTTTTTGTTGTTGGTGGTGATGGAGATGTTTTGTTTTGTTTTTTTTTATATAGCATATATTTGGAACTTTGGGTTAAGTTTTTACCTTTGTTCTAGCTTCCCATCGTGGAAGCCTGTATCTTTCATTCAGAAAGCTCCTCGTTAATATACACAAAGGCTATAAATTTTCTTCTAAGTACAATTTAATATGTGTCCCAAATGTTTTAGTAAATTGTGCTTTTATTATCATTACATTTCTAAAATTTTCTAATATCCTTGCATCTTCTTTAATAATTGGCTATCAGAGTAAAGTTCTTTAATTTCACTGTCTTTATTATCACTATCTTTATTAATGTTTATTTCTAATTAATTACATTAAAGACCATATCTGTGGTATTTCAATATTTTTTTTAAAGATTTATTTGTGAGAGAGAGAGAACATGAATGGTGGGAAAGGAAGAATACTTGAGTAAAATTCTTAATTTACATTCAATAAAACCATACATTTGAAGTTGTAACTTTCTATACTACACATAAACCATATACTATTAACATCTCTATGAGGCAAATTAGTTTTCTTTGCTTTTACACAAAAACCACTTGCACAAATAGAGTTTCCTACAAGATAATATTTACCCTTACAACATGGTAAAAATGCATTAATCATAGTAAAATGTAACTCAAGATACTCACATATGTAGAAAATCAGATAATCCCAGATAAGCCTGATAGACAAACCCAGTAGACACTGATGGATCACATGATGGATCACTTCATGTTTAATACCAATTATTGGGAAACTTTTCTCTAACAGTGGTTCTTGTGATCATAAAAAATTCCAAAGATTATTCTTGACCACAAAAAAAGACTGCTCACATTGTAGTTAACCTGTTTTCATTTTGTTTGTATTTGAATAACTGCAATAATAGGTGTTAATACATATAGACATATCTTGTTTTATTGGTTTTGCTTTGTTATTTTTCACAAATACATTATGCCTTTGAATATGGAAATATGTTTATGGACTTATAATGGATACTGTATGTTGTGTATTTCTGAACTATTTTGTTGGCCATCAAGTCTCAGATTAAATCTAGGTTATCTTCTGAAATTCCAGTAAACACAGCAGCTTCCACCCCCACCTGGCTCTATCAGCATACTTGTTGAACAAGAGGGAGCAGGCTGTGAAACTGTTTCAACTGCTTTGCCTTCGCTTAGTAGGAGGGGCTCACTTAATATGGAGTATTGTCAAATTGGTGACTTTAGTGGCAAACAAAGAGGAGGGCTACAGACTCCACTAGCCTGAGGTAGTAGTTCTTTTTGGCTCAAGCAATGGACCAGTATACTAGCAGGAATTTATGAGAGAGTTCTAAGAGTGAGACAGCTATAGAAACATTGTTAAGCCATTCCTGTATCTTGGTTGACCAGAAACTGTGCCTGTATGCACAAGAGAAGTTAGAGCAGACCCAAACCACCTACACATTTTTGGCCAACAGAGACTGTGCACACACAAAGATTTGAGAAAACCCCATAGGAAATTAAAGCTCAGACGTAACATGTTAGTCTTTTCTAGAATCATATAAAATGAAATGTCTTTATATTGTGTATAGCTATTCAGATATTGGGTTGAGAATATTTTGTGTTCCTAAAGAGCTACATTGGAATGATTATGTATGAAAAATTTGATTTTTTTTAGATGCTTAGTAATCAGACACCTGTTTCTGCTGGACTTGAAATGAAAGTGAGGAGTGTGATGATTATGTATAATACAAATATGTTGACATATTATTAAAAGAAGCCAAATCCATACAAAAACTTTGGTTTTAATTATCCTGCCTTAACTGTTTATGTTAAATGTTAAGCAGTTATGGCCGAGGACATTGTTCTTGGTAGATGGTCCAAAAACTGCTGCTCATAATGATTTTATCAACACTGACAAGATAGAAAATATCTGTGTGAGTAGTTGTACCATTCATTTATTACATTATTGAATATCCATTCTAAAGATCATCTGTGGGGAAGCCCAGGTGGCTCAGTGATTTAGTGCCGCCTTCAGCCCAGGGCCTGGTCCTGGAGACCCGGGATCGAGTCCCACCTCAGGCTCCCTGCATGGATCCTGCTTTTCCCTCTGCCTTTGTCTCTGCCTGTGTCTCTGCCTCTCTCTCTGTCTCTCTCTGTCTCTCTCTGTCTCTCTCTCTCTCATTCTCTCTTTGTCTCTCATGAATAAATAAATCAAATCTTAAAAAATATGTCATTAAAAAAATAAAGATCATCTATGATTCAAACTGTGGCTAGAAGTTACTGGTTTTAAAGAATAACTGGGGAATAAGAAAAACCAACAAGTGCCTAGAATCAGTAGTAAAGTAAATAGGAAATTATAGAGGCATTGGTTAATTTGTAAGTAACTTGAAGATGAGAAAAATGATTTAAAAAAATTTTTATTTATTTGAAAGAAAGAGTGAGAGCACAAGCAGGGTGTGGGGGGCAGAGGGAGAATGGAAGGGAGAAGCAGGCTCCCCACAGAGAAGAGAGCCCAACGTGTGTTTTGATCCAAGGACCTCGGGATTATGACCAGATGCTTTACCAATGGAGCCACCCAGGTGCCCTAAGAATAATGTATTTTTTACATTTACATTTGTGTACCTTCTAGTGACTTGGTCAGTGGTTTTTTAGATGCTGTCTGTCTGAGGTCTAAATGTAGAAATCTTCACCTTATGTTTATTTCCTTGTATAAAATTGATAAGATAATGTAGAATTATTTAATTTTCATTTCTAATACCTAAACATTTTACCTAGATTTGCTTTAATAGGTTTCCTTATTTTGGGTGTGCCTTGGTAGCTTAGTTGGTTAAGCATCTGACTCTTGGATTCCACTCAGGTCATGATCTTATGGGGCATGAGATTGAGACCCAAGTTGGGTAGGGGGGTCCACACTCAGCAGGGAGTCTACTTGAAGAATCTCTTCCTCTGCCCTTTCCCCCACTTGCAAAATCTCCCTCTCTCTCTCAAATAAATTTTAAAAATAATTCCCATGATTCTGGTATTTCAGTATGAAATTACAGCAATAATATATTTAAAGTGATAAATAAGGAGAATAAACAACAGAAAATTAGTAGAAATACTATGACAAAAAAACAAATACTTTTTGCAATACACACATATTACATAAGAGAAAAAATGGTACAGATTTTTCTTAATCTGGATCAAACCCTAAACTGTCACCGTTACTAGCATCATTTCCAATATATGTCCAAATCATCATACTGATTTCTCAATTAAGTGTAATGAATGTATGCCCTCCTGTGGTACATAGTTGAGAAACACCAGATGAATTTTAACTAAGATGTTGATTAAAAAGTTGTAAGTGCTGAAGCAGGCTTTGTCAGCAAACTAGTACAGCAACCTTTCCTATGTCAAACCAGATCAAATAATGAAATTTATTTAGTAAGAAGTGCTATGAAGATCCCCAAACTGTCAGCCATTTGTGCTGTGAGCTAATGAAAAAAACATGTGTGCTGATCTTGATATACTTGGGTGAAATTTCAAGAAAAAAACACTTCTGCAATTACTCTATTTATGTCAAATCAATTATTGGCTTATGGATAACAAAATATAGACTGAAAACCTGAGGTAATGACATAATGTATTTAGGGATTATTCTAAATTATAGTTTGAATATAAAAGTGTGCTTTCTGGAGGTAAAAAACTATGTCTTATTAATAATGTAATTATTGTAAGAAATATTTGAAAAGATGTACAAGTATTTTAAATTTCAATTACTGTATTTCTGGAATGCTTTGTCAGGTAGATTTTGTTTGTTTCTTAACCAAAGCAAATATGCAGGTAGTGGGGTCTTTGATTATGAATGTAAAAACCATTTTACCACATAGCAGAATATGGCAAAGAGACATTATGTTAGTCTGTAAAGGGAGCATTAACAGATATCTAGTGCACATATATAATGCAAGCAGTAGAGATATTCCAAGATTGTTGTGGAATTTTTATGGTATTCTTCTCATGCTAAAATTATGTAGAAGAGATCATCTATGGCATCAGCTTTGTATTACGGTATTTTAAGTATTTCATAATTCGTATATATTGTGACACATTGAAAATCAATACATGCCTTTTATGTAATTATTACCATATATTACTTTACAGAATAAATTTGTAAATCAAAGCAGTTAATTATCTATGGGTCCAGTGTTCCCAGTCTTTTAAAAGAGAAATTCTAAGTACAACTTAAAGAGATTTTTATTTTAAAATTCCATTGTCTTTTACTGTGTTATATTTTTAAAGCTTATATGATTTAACTATTCTATTAAATCATAATACTTTTTTAAAGATTGTAATCCCTTAATTCTTACTTACTTATGGTTATACCTACCTCAGTTTTCTGCTCTGTTGAGCCTCAAACTAAATCATAATCTCTTCTGGGTCCAAGTCTCTGTTTCTAATTGCTAGTTTACTTTCTTGTTTTCTCTAACATATTTAAAATAATTGGCTGGTGAAGGCTAGCTATATGGTGTAAGTTTTTGAATCTCAGAGATTTTATTCCATCACACCTGACTGGTAATTTATCTAAGAATAGAATTCAAAGATGAAAATATATTTTTAAAAATTTACATGTTATTCAGTCTTTCTATATGAATATGTGTTTCCTCTAGTTGTAAGAAATTTGGTTATATTATCTATTTAAATTTTTGCTTTACTCTCAATTCTCTTTTCTCTTTTTTCAAGAAAGATTCTCTAGTTTTAAATTTTTCTTTAATAGTATCTGTCTTTTCTATCTATTCTAGGAAATTACATTTCAATTTTATATTCTTTACTTCTATTTGATTTTTTAATGTGACAATGTTTAATAATATCTTAATTTATTCATTCTATTTGAAGCTTACTTTCATAGATTTTGTTTTTTTTTTTTCAATCTGGAGAAGGAAACAGACATCAAAATCCAAGAGGCAGAGATTTTGACTCTCATCAAAGTCAACAAAAGCAGGCCAATATCAGGACATATCATAGTTAAATTTGCAAAATATAGAGATAAATAGAAAAATAATCCTAGAAGCAGCCAGACAAAAGAAGTCCCTAACTTAGACGGGAAGACAAATAAAGTAATCAGCAGATTTACCCACAGAAACTTGACGGACCAGAAGAGAGTGGCATAATATATTCAGTGTGCTGAATTGGAAAAATAAACAGCCAAGAATACTCTATCTATCAAGGCTGTCATTCAGAGTAGGAGACATAATAAGTTTCTCAGACAAACAATTAAGGATTTTGTGACCACTAAACCAGCCCTGCAAGAAATATTAAAGGGGACTGTTTGGGTGGGGGAAAAAAGGACCAAAGTAACAAAGATTAGAAAGGAACAGAGAAAAATCTCCAGAAAGAATGATAAATCAAGTAATGCAATGGAACTAAATTCATATCTATCAATAATGACTTTAGTGTAAAAGGATTAAATGCTTCAGTCAAAAGAAAAGAGTGTCAGAATGGATTAAAAAAAAAAAGACCTGTTTATATGCTTCCTATTAGAGACTCATTTTAGACCTAAAGACATTTGCTGATTGAAAGTGAGGAGATAAAGAATGATTTATCATGACATCAAAAGAAAACCAGAGGAGCCATACTTATATGAGACAGACTAGATCTTAAGCAAAAAATTGCAACAAGAGATGATAAAGGACACTAGATCATAATAAAGGGGACTATCCAACAAGAAGTCCTAACAATTGTACATATTTATGTCCCCAACTTGGGAGCACCCAAATACACAAGACAATTAATAACATAAAGGAACTCATTGATAAAAATACAATGACAGAAGGGGATTTTAACACCCCACATACATCAATGGATGGATAACCTAAGCAGAAAATCCACAAGGAAACAATGGCTTTGAATGACATACTGGACCAGATGGACTTAACAGATATATTCAGAACATTTCATCCTAAAATAGCAGGATACACATTCTTTTCCAGTGCACATGAGACATTCTCCAGAATGGATCACATACTGGGTCACAAATCAGGTATCAACAAGTACAAAATGACAGGTCATAGCATGCATCTTTTCTTACCACAACACTGTGAAACTTGAGGTCAACCAGAGAAAAAATTTGGAAAGACCATAAATATGTGGATAATAAAGAACCGCCTACTAAAGAATGAATGGGTTAACCAGGAAATTAAAGAAGAAATTAAAAATGCATGGAAATAAGTGAAAATGGAAACACAACAGTCTAGAATTTTGGGATGCAGCAAAGGCAGCCCTAAGAGGGAAGTATATATCAATACAAGCCTACCTCAAGAAGCAAGAAAAATCTGAAATATGCAACCTAACCTTAGACCTAAAGGTACTAGAAAAAGCAATAAATTAAGCCTAATGCCAGCAGAAGAAGGGAAATAATAAATATTAGAACAGAAATAAATGATATAGAAACAAACAAACAAAAAGCAGTAGAAAGATTAATGAAACAAGGAGGTGGTTCTTTGAAAGAATTCATAAAATTGATAAACCCCTAGCCAGACATATCAAAAATAAAATAGGACCCAAATATATAAAATCATTAATGAGAAAGGAGAGATCACAACCAACACCACAGAAAAACAATTATAAGAAAATATTGTGAAAAATAATATGCCCACAAATTGGGAAATCTGGAAGAAATGGATACATTCCTAGAAACATAAACTACCAAACTGAAACAGGAAGAAATAGAAAGCTTGAACAGACCAATAACCAGCAAAGAATTTGAATCAGTAATCAAACATCTCACAACAAACAAAAGCCCAGGGCCAGATGGCTTCCCAGGGGAATTCTAGCGAACATTTAAAGAAGAGCTAATACCTATTCTTTTCAAACTGTTCCAAGAAATAGAAATGGAAGGAAAATTTCCAAACTCATTCTACAAGGCCAGTGTTACCTTGATTCCAAAATCAAAGACCCCACTAGAAAGAACTACAGGCCAATATCGCTGATGAACATGGATGCAAAAATTCTCAACAAAGTATTAGCAAATGGAATCCAATAGTACATTAAAAGCATTATTCACCATGATGAAGTGGGATTTATTCCTGGGCTGCAAGAGTAGTTCAATATTCACAAATCAATCAACATGACACACCACATTCATAAAAGAAAGGATAAGAACCGTATGATCCTCTCAATAGATGTAGAAAAAGCATTTGATAAAATACAGCTTCCTTTTTGGTAAACACCGGCAACCAAGTAGGGATAGAGGGAACATACCTCACATCATAAAGATCATATATGAAAGACTCTCAGCTAATATATCATCCTCAGTGGGGAAAAAACAGAGATTTTCCTCTCTGGTCAGGAACAAGACTAGGATGTCCACTCTCACTACTGTCATTTAACATAGTACTGAAGGTCTTAAAAAATCAGACAACAAAAACAAGTGAAAAACATCCAAACAAGCACATAAACAAAAAAAAAAAACAAACAACAACAACAAAAAAAACAAAAGAAAAAACAAAAAAAAACAACTTAAACTTTAGAATGCATGTCACCCTTTTTTTGTATCAGTAAATCATACACCAAAATGCCTAGAATAAGCATTTTTTTCATATACTTGGTTGAGTGTTTAGTAATCAAGCATAAAACTCAAATCTGTTTTATTGTGGAAGTACTCCTAAGTGGAAATATTTTCTTTGAATAGTCAAACGATTCTTTAATTGAAATTTTAAATAATAATACTCTAACCTAAATCATGAGCAGATGTATACTGCTCATATTCTCCCTAAGCTACATGATTTTATTGGCTAGTATCACTAATATTCCTTTAGATAACATACTTTTTTATTATTTAAGGTGTGATATAAAGATATTTTATTTTTTCAAAGGATTTTATTTATTTATTCATGAGAGACACAGAGAGAGGCAGAGACATAGGCAGAGGGAGAAGTACTTAATACTTAAGACTTTAATACTTCAGTAATTTCCTTTACATAAGGGATAAAAATAAAAATTCCTTACAATGACAAATATAATTCATCCCCACTTTTAGCCTTTTAACCCTCCACTCTCAAAATCTTTGTACTTACATGTAGCATGATTTTATGCCTTTTTATGGGCTTTTCCTCTCTATAATGTCATTTATTCCTCTACTGGAAAAATTTTATCCATCCTTGTTTTCTTAAATATCTTTTTTTTTCTCTGTAATGCTTCCACTAAGTAGCTTTCATAATCCACTTTCTCTTTAGGTTTAGTCAGTCATATATGTTCAAATGCATTTTTTTTCTATTATGATCTATTTAGTTTCTCTAATGAAATGTACTTGAATTCTTAACTAACTCGACAAAAATTGAATGCTACTATTCATTAAATACCAAAACACAATTAATTAATTGATTGATTAAAAAATAAACACCAAAACACTTTAGTGGACTATGTGTCATACTTACCTATCATATTAAAAATAGTTATTGCGTAAAACATCTGTTATGTTTAGGCAACATAGCATAGGGATTATACTTTCTTGGGATTATTAAAATACTCAATCATTTTTTCTTATATCATGATTGCCTGATCATTATTACATTCTTAAATTATTTAGTAAATGGTAACCTGAGGTAATTTTTTCGAACATAATTTTTTAAAACTATATTTAAGATATTTTGAAGTTTATGATATATACCTAATTATAGGTTAAATTCTTGAAATATTGTGGATACTAAATATATTTCAAATAGATTTTAAACAGCATAGCCTTTATGTTTTTTTTGATTGGTGTTACCACAGGATCAAAACTACTAAATTATTTTGTAGATGTATAAAGACATTCCTCTCGGATATTGGCAAGACTTTGAGTGTAACAAAATATGAATTTGCAAACTTACTCTTTTATTTATTTACTCAAGATCATTTTGAACATCTACCATATACTAGGAATTCAGTGAGTTGCTGAAGATACAAGAGTGGGTGAGAAATGTTCTCTAAAATCAAATAAACAGATATGTGAAAGAGAAAAAATAAATGATATGAGAGGTTCCATGATGGTGGTAAAACATGACAAAATATAAGGAAATTAAAACTATTTAAAGCTGCCCACAAGAGATTACAGAGGGATTTATAGATAAACACGATATCTAGATTAGATCTTGAAAGTATGGTGCTATAAAGGAAAGTTGAAGGTTTCCTAAATAGAAACACACACACACACACACCACTTAAGTATGCCTTCCAGTTTTGCTTATGATGAAGTAGCTTGAAATAACTCTCCTTCTGAAGCAATTTTAAGTGTTAGAATTTTAACAAAATAGCATTTAGAACAATTGAAAGTGCAGGAATGTAGGTAGAATTTAAGGATTGCAATACTTGGAAGAAGAGAAACATGACGAGGGACCATACTCATTTTCATATAGTTCCAAGTTTACTGATAGAGTTCAGGATTAAATGGCAATATTTTTAGACTGAGGGAGCCCATGTTAGAGTTTGGGCTGAAAAGTGGTAGAAATTCAGAAAAATGAATCACACAATTCTTCTCAGTTTGTTGGATAACTCCTAGGCTGCCCCCACACAGGGAAACCCCAAGAAACACAGTAGCTAAAATAATAGCTAAGAGGCTAAATACAATATTGAAAAATGTTTCAGGTTTATATTTTCAAATTTTGTAAGAATTCCTCAACATGCTAGATAATTGCCATAGAAAGCCCTAACTGAAATTAAATGAGTAAACTACAGAAAATAATTTCAAAAGCAAAATGATTATTTTAAATTTACAGAAAATATTTCATGTAATATGAGGTCCATATGAATCTTCATGCTTGATAATGAAGCAAGGTGATTCTCTAAAGGAAGAATGCCTTGAAACTCAAGAGTTCTCAAGTGACTCCTGACCTCTTTTTCCCAAAAGAAAGATGAGAGAAAGTGGAGGCTTCACTCCACAGGGCTATAACCCAAGTGGCCTCAAGGAGAATAATCTGTACTCAGTGAGCGAAAGGTTATGAAGAAAATATTAGAAAAAGTAGGGGCCTATTTTTTTTTTTTACACAAGAAAGAGTATTCCAATGGTAATAAAAGCACAGAAAGATGATGTGATGAAAAAGATGTGTATGATAGGACAGTGGGGCTAACACTGTAAATTATTGCCTGTATTTTGGGTAGATATGAAAAGCACAGATGCGATGAATTGTCAGTGTATATGTACTTGCTCTGTGCTAGAACAGCAGAAGGATGGCCACACAGTGCCAGGCCTCAGTTTCCACAGTTTATTGTTGTATAGGGACTTTATAAATTATTTGCTTCTTTTTTTCCATTACAATAGGGATAGGGTTATATCAATAAAACTGTTCCAAATCACTATATATTTTCTTTACTTATAAATTAGAAGTGCATATATATATATATATACATATATATTTGTAATTTGATTCAGCTTTGACTCCAATGACATTGCTTATTTTATTTTACCTACTGTATAGCCCAAATCATTCAAAAAAGTAGGTATATCTGGGTTGTCAGAGAACAATGATTGCATCAGCCATTGGGGTTCATTAAATTGAAGTTTTGGCACGCCTTGTATTAGAAAAAAGCCAAATTTAATAAATGCCATGTAGCCTGCCAGATGTTTTAATTGTAAGATATGATAGATTCCCAGAATAATGTTTCATAAGCAAGGTCAGTTATATTCAATTAAGTTGTTTTTATATGCTTTTAGCATCAATTTATGACATTGACAAATTGATAATTTTGAAACTATAGCTTTACTCTTATATGTAATTTTAAACTTCTAATTAGTCAAGGCAATTTTAGGAGTAAAATGAAGATCTAATCTAATGTAAACCAACTTAAAATAAATGTAATTTAGTATTAGCTTTTTTAAAGAATTTATTTAGAATACAGGAATACTCTCCTTCTCCCTCCACGTTATATTATAAGCTTGTATATTCCCTGCTCCTACATAAAAATTCTTTTACTCTGCTTTTTTTTATTTAAAATTTTTAAGATTTTATTTAAATTCAGTTAATTAACATATAATGTGTTACTGGTTCAGAGATAAAGGTCAGTGATTCATCAATCTTATATAATACCCAGTACTCATTACCTCATGTGCCCTCCTTAATGCCGATCACTCAGTTACCCTGTCCCTGTACCTCCCCTCCAGTGACCCTCAGTCTGTTTCCTATGACTAAGAGTCTCTATGGTTTGTCTCCCTCTTTGATTTCATCTTTTTTTTTTCCTCTCTTTTGTTTTGTTTTTTTAAAATTCCACATGAGAGATCATATGGTATTTGTCTTTCTCTGATTGACTTATTTCGCTTAGCATAATATCCTCCAGTTCCATCCACGACATTTGCAAATGGCAAGATTTCATTTTTTTGGATGGCTGAGTCCATTGTGTGTGTGTGGTGTGGTGTGTGTGTGTGTGTGTATATATATATATATACCACATCTTCATAGTAAAGATTTATTTATTTAGAGATCTCTAAAATACAAGTGCAAATGCAAGTGGGGGAGTGGAGGGGCAAAGGAAGAGAATCTGAAGCAGACTCTCCCCTGAGTGGAGGGCCCAATGTGGGGCTCAGTCTCATGACCCTGAGATCATGACCTAAGCTGAAATTGAGTCCAGATGCTGAATGGACTGAGCCACTCAGACGCCTCTCTTTTTGTCTACTTTAGATAGCTTTTGTCAGTAGTTCTCAGACAAATTTGTTCATTCATTTGTCTTTCTTTTTTCAAAATCTGGTTAAACTGTATAAATAACCATTAACAAAGTATCTTAGTTATGTAGGAATGCAGAATGTAGGTTAAATAGTTATGCTATGTGTTGTATTCACTATATATTATAAATACAAATATTTTAGACAATATAAAATATTTCACGGAGTAATACTCAAATTAAACTGTTGACTGAAACAGTGAGTGATTAGGACAGGTAATTTTGACTATCAAAAATATATTTACTGGATTTTCAGAAATAGAAAATAAAAATTACAACTGATAGTAAATGTAGCATGAGAAGGATATAATTATTAAGAAAGGGAAGGCATTTTCTTAAAAAAAAAAATGAAGAAGCAGAGCTCCTGGGGAGTGCAGTTGGTTAAACATTCAACTGTTAGTTTTGACTCAGGTTGTGATCTCAGGATTCTGGGATCATGCCCTCCATCAGGCTCCATGCTCAGTGTGGAGTATGCTTGAGGTTCTCTCTCTCCTCTCCCTCTACCCCTCCTGCTTATGCCCCTTTCTCTCTCTCATTCAAATAAATAAATAAATCTTTTAAAATAGGTGAAAAAGCTATAGTATATTGACTTCTGTAACATGCATTGAAGAATCCCTTCATAGGGGGGATTACTTAGGTTTTCTTGCACCTAATTTCTCATCATTTACTTTGTTGGCAATAAATGTTATAAATTAGCCAATAAGACCATTAAAAAACAAACAAAGAGAAGCAACAGCAATAACAAAACCATTCTAGTGCTTAACTAACAGATTCTGGAGTCAGATGGTCTGGCTTTCCTGGCTTATCTGTGTATTATCTTTATATTAGGCAAATGACCTAATACTTCTTCCACAGTTTACTTTTCTGAAAATGGCAATAATAGTACTATTGAGAAGGATAAATAATATGTCTAAAGCTCTTAGACTAACACTTGGAAAACCAACATCAATATATGTAAGTTAAATAGGAGTTGGTCAATACATAACCACCTCTTAATCCCTCACTTTTTTACTTCATTCTTCCATAAATCACCCTGGCCCTCCTAATATTAAAGCCTGCTGCATCTTACTTAGCTTGGCGTCAGCATTTGACTGGGCAATGCAACTTTGAATTGCTTGCATCCATCTAGTGGTACTTTAGCTTCCAGATTTTTCCCTTCTCTTCCTGACTTGTTGACCTTTTTTCTATTAGTCAACC
This sequence comes from Canis lupus familiaris, assembly GCF_011100685.1. Classification (NCBI taxonomy): domain Eukaryota; kingdom Metazoa; phylum Chordata; class Mammalia; order Carnivora; family Canidae; genus Canis; species Canis lupus. Next base: position 21,798 of record NW_023331594.1, read on the forward strand.
TTCCCCCCATTGTTCACTGAAAGGTCTTCCAAAGAATCAGTGTTATCTCTACATATTCTTCAACCACTCCTTCTTCCTATCTCTACTGCTACTATCCCTTACTGATAATTCCTACTCTCTAAGGAGATTGCATTGTCAGCTTTCTAAGTCAAGTGACTCCCTGCATATTCTGGAAGTTTCTAAAATTTATTCTATATAATATCCAACCTAGTTGCCTCTTTCCTCACTATGTCTTAGAAACGTTCATTCTTCTTGGTCCAATTCACAATCCTAAGCCTACCCTGGTCACTATATTCAGGATAAATATTTTTCTAACTTCCTATCTTTGTATTCTTCAAGCCTGTTCTAGTATTATGGCAACTACTCAATACTTACTTAAATTCTACTATTCTTCATGGTCTGCTTTCCTCTTAAGAGGCATTTCTTTTTAAGACACGAGCTATGTCTTATTTGAATTTATGCATATCAAACATTTAGCACAGTGCCTGGAACATAATGAGTATTATTGTTTTTTAAATTTTTACATGCTCAAATGTGGATAAGTAATCAAGTAGAAGATTTATAGACTCATCATTTAAAATTAACCAAATAAACGTCTAAGTGTTATTGTATATAACAAGAAAATTCACTAATGAAATGTTTAGGTCTTTCCTGTATGTAAAATAGCAAAGTAATAAGTCCATGAGGTAGTGTCCTGAATAGAGTGTGAGCCAAGGGAGTTTGCCAACTGTAGTAATCACCAATTTCCTTTCCAATAAGTTTAGTCTCTAAATGGCCAGACAATAATTAAACTAATAACATAGCTCATTAGTCAGTCATGAAAGGCTTTGTTGTTGCTGTAATATGAGAGCTGGGCAGATAGATGAACCAGTGCAGTATTAAACGGTACAGGGAGTACTGTAGCACCGAGATTTAACTTCTACATGTACACCACTGCGCATTATGATGGCATCCTGTACTTTCATGTATTGCATATATTATTGCTTACCTCCCCTGAGCTGCTTCAGAATTAGTCTCTAAATGCCCCCTCCGGCCCTAGACTAACTCTCTAAATTAAATGATGATTATAATAAAATATATACATTTTCTTTTGTACACCCTGAGTCTAACCCGTAAAACAAAACAAAAGAACCAGTAGATTGTATCAGAGTTTTAAACTAGAGGCCTCAAGAAAAATAGGTCATTAAAGGTTAATAGGATTTTTCTTACTCTGTAGGAATGTAATTCTCTCTGCTCCTGTCACCTTCATTCTAATCCTGAGATCCAGCAGTTGAATAAATAGATTTGAGATTATCACACAGTATACATTCATGTGTAAAATGGAATTCCTATTAAAGTTCATTGCTTCAATTGAAATATGCTTTGTAGCATTTCCTGTGAAGAAATCTGCCGTGGTCTGTCATAATACACTGAAAACACACTTTACTCTTTCAGCTTACTCTTTGGTGCCTTGGGGAATGTGTTATTTATTTTATTTTGTTTATTTATATATTTTTTTGGTTTATGCTTTGCAACATTTGACAGCAATGCCACCAATCGTGGCACTACTCGGTGATTACACTGAAGGGTAATATATAATATTCTTACACTAGCAAAAGCTATTTAAATGTGGAAAAGTTTAGCACAGGCAAATCAGGGCATTTGTGCTGCTGCAAGGAATATTTATGTTTAAAAGAATAGTTTTCTATTCTGTATTCTTAGAGTATAAGATCTGAAGAGATAGATCTAAAAAGATACTGCTAAGACTGATGGCAAGCAGCTCACCACCTATATTTTTTTCTAGGAGTTTTATGGTGTCAAGTCTTACATTTCATCAATTTTGAGTTAATTTCTGCATACAGTGAAGGGCCTAGTTTTGTTCAAAGAACAAGCATGTGACTGTCCAGTTTCCCCAAGTTTCACATTTATTGAAGAGACTGCTTTTTCCCCATTGCATATCCTTGGCTCCTTTGTCACGACCTAGATGATGATCATATATGCATGAGCTTATTTTTAGACTCTCTATTGGTGTTCCATTGATCTATGGTCTATATGACAGAACAATATTGTTCTGGCCACTATAGGTTTTGCAATATTGTTTGAAATCAGAGGGTGTCATGCCTGTAGCTTTGTTCTTTTTCAAGGTTGCTTTGACTTACCGGAGCCTTTTGGGGTTTCCATACAAATTTTAGGATTTGTTTTTTCTATTTTGGCAAAAATATCATTGGAATTTGATAGAGGTTGCATTGAATTTAGTATGAACATCTTAATATATTTCTTTTGAATCTATTAGCACAGAGTATCTGTCCATTTATTAATATCCTCTTCAGTTTTTTCAATGATATCTTGTAGTCTATAGATCTTTTGCCTTTTTTGTTAAATTTATTTCTAGTTACTTTATTCTTTTCTCTATATCTTTCTGCTACTTTAGCATATAGAAAGTAAAATGATTTTGTATATTGATTCTATATCATGCGACACTATGAATTCATGTATTTGTCTCGTAGTTTTTTGGTGGAGTCTTTAGGGTTATCTATATATAATCTTATGTCATTTGGAGTCATGGTTTACCTCTTTCCATTCTGATTTATATCGCCTTTTCTTTTATTTCTTCTTTTCTTCTTCTTCTTCTTTCTTTTTCTTTCTTTCTTCTTTCTTTCTTTCTTTCTTCTCTTTCTTTCTCTTCTTTTCTTTCTTTTTCTTCTTTCTCTTTTTCTTTATTTCTCTCTTCTTTTCTGTTCTTTCTTTCTCTTTCTTTCATTTCTTTCTTTCTTTCTTTTCGTTCTTTCTTTTCTGTCTAAATGCATTGGCTATGATATTTAATATCAAGTGAATAAAAGCAGTGAGAGTGGGCATCTTGTCTTATCCATGATCTTAGAGGAAAGCTGTCTGTTGAGTATGATTGTTAAGCTATGGGCTTGTCATATGTGGCCCTTATTATATTGAGGCAGACTCCTTCCATACCCTCTCTGTTAAGAGTTTTTTTTTTTTTTATCATAACATGGCATTGTTCAAAATTTTATCAAAGTACTTTTACTGCATCCATTGAAGACAGTCATACTTTTTTTTTAAAAGATTTATTTATTTATTTTTAGAGAGACAGAGAGAGAGCACAGGGGTCAAGGGTAGAGGGAGAGGGAGAGAGAGAATCTCAAGTAGACTCTCCACTGAGCACAGAGACCACTCAGAGCTTGATCCATGACCCTGAGCGTCTATGACCTAAGACAAAAATCAAGAGTCAGATGTTTATCTGACTGAGCCACCCAAGGCATCCTGAGGTAGTCATATAATTTTTGTCCTTCATTTGGTTAAAAGGAGGTATCACATTGATTTATTATGGGTATTGAACCATCCTTGTATCTGTGGAATAAAATTCCACTTAATTATGATGTACAATATTTTTAATACATTATGAAAATTCCATAATACCAAAATTATTGTGTGTTAAGAAAATATGCTACATGAAGTTTATGGCAAATCCAGTAGAATAATCATAAATTTAAAAGAAATAATGTAATTTCAAGTTAGTTAACATAAGTGCAGCAACTGGTTTCAGGAGCAGAAGCCAGTGATTCATCATACACATACAACACTCAGTGCTCATACCAACAAGTGCTCTCCTTTATGCCCATTACCCATGTAGCCCATCCCCACACCCACATCCTTCCTACAACCTGTCTGTTCTCTATATTTAAGAATTTCTTTAAAAAAAATAAGAATTTTCTTATGGTTTGCCTCCCTCTCTGTTTTTATCTTATTTTTTCTTTCCTCCCTCTGTGATCATCTTTGTTTCTTAGCTTTCACATATAAGTGAAATCATGTGAGATTTGTTTCTCTGAGGTATTTCACTAGCATGATACACTTTAGTTCCATCCATATTGATGCAACTGGAAAGATTTCATTCTTCTTGATTGTGGAGCAATACTCCATTGTATATATAGATACTACAACCTTCTTTATCCATGCATCAGTCAACGAATTGGAGCTCTTTCAATAATTTGGCTAATTAATCACCTGGAATAAAGTTATGCTGTCTACAACAGAGAATATAAGCAACTCAGAATTAGCTCCTAGCATTCTATTGGAGCATAGAATATCAGGTGAATAAATAGGAAGTTTCCTATTATAAGATGTGTCCTGTCCGACATAGTTATTATAGTTGAGTAGGAGGAGGGCAACAAAAATTCATCATTGTTTGCAAATGATACATTGTAATCAAGTATAAGCCAGATCAAAGGGCACAAGTAAGGTACTTGAATCAGTTGCCTAGCCCTGTGCCATCTACCATTGTGAAAAATAATTAATTAAGATAGAAATTTCATGTTAGGCATATTTTTACCATAAAAATTGGGGGAAAGAAAAAGGTGTCTCTCTCACCCGTTCATACTTATGGTCCCATTGGAGATCTATTATAATGAGCTGGAGATAGAAACTGATCTAGCTTGGTTCATGCATGAATCTGTTCATTATCTCAATGATAGCTCAATATGGAATAAACGTTGGTCCTCATAGATATCAGTGAAGGCAAAGCCTCTCAGTAGGCAGAAATTTAGACAGCTCACCAGACAAAAATATAATAGTAGCAATGACTTATCTTGGTTGGTCAGGCACCTGGAAGGATAAAGACTGGAAGATTAAGGGACAAGGTAGTCTGAGGAAGAGACATGTAGTTATGTGTATTGGAATGGCCAATGCACGGAAATCATTGTATAACATTACATGCTGGAGAACATCCATAATCAAAAAGACACTGAGGAACAATGTGGACAACTTCTTGGTCAGTTGATACCAACCAGTCTTTGACTTTGTGATCGCCGTGGCTAGCACTAGGGGGATGAAGATAATGGCCATAGTAACAGTTTTGGAGGCCATGCATGGACTCAATAGCATAAGAAATATTCGCCAAGACCTATATAGTTCCTGCCAGTTCTACATGTCCTACTTATTAGACCAATAATGAGCCCTCAGGATGACCCCATCCATTGAGCAGACCAAACAGCCACTTGGTGGGAAGTTGATTATAATGGACCCTCATCCTCTCCAGAAAGCATAATAATTCTTTTTAACTGAAAATGACACATATTTAGGATATAAATCTACCTTTATCACTCACAGGGTCTTAAGCAATCCAAGAGTTTAAAGAGCACTTAATTCACCAACACAGATTCCTATATAACGTTGTATTAACTAAAGTGATAGAGCATGAAATTCTCTGGTCCTATTACACATTGTATCACCCCAGATATTCCAGTATTATAAACATCAGATGGCCTCTTACAGGTGAAGTTGAGCCATCAGCTTGGAGAAAATATCCTGTAAGGAAAGGTTCCATCCTCTAAGATGCAATGTTTTTCCTAGATCAATATCTACTGTTATTTTCCCAATTGGTGGAATCCATGAGTCCTAAAACTTAGGAGTAAAGCAAGAGTGGCTTTGTTTAATCATACTCCTTATTTTCCAGGACAAACAGAACTATATTAACAGTGGAAACAAGGAAGATTGTATTTGGCGGCCAGGTGATTCACTGAGACATCTCATGTTACCCTCCTAAAAATGGGCAAGACCACCACCAAAGCTTGTGAAGGGATTGTGACCACAGATGCATTTTTTTTTTTGGAAGTGCTGGTTATCCTACCAGTGATAAGAGGAATCACAAATGGTATAAGAGGGTGAAGACAGTATCACCTGTACTCCAAGAGTACAAGTCCGTCACTTGAGAAGCAAAGCACACCTCTACAGAGATTTCCAGGTAGCTGATTTGATTGCTCACAGTTCTGTTCCACTCTGGGAAGAGTCTTTCCCAGTGGTGCTGCCTCACTCAAAACCATACCCTCTTGGGAGTAGCCCTCTTTTACAGACTGGTAGATGCAAGAACACAAGTCTATCCCAATCTTTGATGTCTCTGAAGGGCCATCCCTTGCTTCAGTGCCCTTGGTGGGAGCTGAAGCTTGCAACAACACTAAAAGTGTACTTACTCCCTCCATATAACTACCTCTGGATTACTCACTCCTCTATGTGTCTGGTTCCTGAGAGCTGTCTCCAGTAAAACTACCTGCCTGGAAACCTAGACTGGACTTACTCCCACAGCTTTTTGTAATGCTATTTAGTAACTATGCTCTATGCGTCTTTATAAACAAGTGCCTAATTGATGTTGAGTATTAGTGAGTGTGCAAAATATGTGTCTAATGACTACTTTGATTGAAAAAAAAATTTTAAGTAGTTCCCTGCAGCATTTCTACAGACTTCTAAAGGAAGTCTTGATCTTACAAAATCATTTTTAAATCAGAACCTACACAAAGGATTCATTAAGATTGCTTAAATTCTCCTGTGAAAACAAATTCCATTTTCATCCTTTCCAGTTTACTGGTTATATCATTACTGACAATAATGCTACTCCACAGAGCAGTAGAAAAGGGAATTTTTCTTTCAAAAGGACAACACTCAGTTGCAATCTATTATTGAAGGAGCAGATATAGATTTTCATGTCTATAGATAACATAAGAGCAACATATAAGGCATTTTTTAAATGTGTAGCCAGCTTGGCTGATCTTGGTAAAATAGGTGACAATAAGAGTGATTGTTTTATTACAGGTTACGATAGTGTTCTTTGAGAGGTTCTGTAGATTTTCCTAACTTGGATGGTTTTGCTATAAGCAAAATTTAAAATCATATTGCAATTATTATTAAATTTATAGAAATATAGAAATTAACCTGAGTGAGACCTTAAAAATTCTAACATTGCTATGTAAGTTTTTATAAGTTGTTGGTAGTTGATTTAACATTATATCTCCTTACTTCTAGAAGTAGTAAAAAAAATCTTTTTGACAGCTACCTCAAAAATAAAAATAGCAAAGTCCTTACATTCTAGAAAGCATTGATACCTGAAACTAATATAATGTTACATGTTAATTATAGCTCAATTTAAAAAAAAGTTTTATTTTTCTAAAAAATGAACTTTTTTATCTCCATCAAATTTACCATTCTTTTTAAATTGTGAACTCAAATAAAGCTCAAATTTTGAACAGAGTTACTTATATCCTGTGAATTAAGCACAGGCTTCATATACAATTGATACAGCTTTAGGGCAAATTTTGCTTCGGGGCCTCAGGACTCCTATATCCAGGGACATAACACAAACACCTCTATTTAATGAGAAAAATAATTTTAAGTATGACATTTCAAAAGTCATATTTTGGAATTTTTTTTCTTTTTTTTAAAAGAAGATTTTACTCTTTTATTCATGGAGGACACACAGAGAGAGGCAGAGACACAGGAAGAGGGTGAATCAGGCTCCCTGCAGGAGCCCAACGTGGGATTCAATCCCAGGACCCTGGGGTCACACCCTGAGCCAAAGGCAGATGCTCAACCACTGAACCACCCAGGCATCCCATGGAATTTTTTCTTTTTATGGTTTTCTCTGCCTTAGAAAATGGCAACTTGACTTTCTCATTTGATGAGAAAAATCTTGAAGGAATTTTCCACTTTTCTCTATTTCTTGCATCCCCCTAGGTAATTCTTCAGCAACTCTTTTCAAAATATATCCAGAATGTCATTTCTCTACACTTTCACTTTTAAGATTCTTCTTATGTGGATTATTGCAATAGCATCATTCCTGATTTCTTTACCTTTCTATAGTTTATCCTTATAAACATAATTTAGAGTATGTCATTTCTCTGCTCATTATCTTTAGTGACTTCCAGCTTACTAATATAAAATCCCAAGTCTTGCTGAACTCTGGAACTTCAATGCCTATCACTCCCTCCTTTCATTTACCCAACCTCAGTGGCCTTTTTGTAATGCCTTAAACATGCCAGGCTTGCTCACCTTTGGAGAATTTCTGTTACCTAACTGGAGGGCTTTTGCAATGCTTCTTCTTCTTCTTTATTCTTTCCTTTTCTTTAAAACACTTGAAATTTTCTTGACTACCCTTTATGAAATACAGCTTTGTTACTTTCTATCTTCCTTTAATAATATAATAATAATAATTTAATTCAATAATATCTTTAACAAATTTCCTTTACAATTCTACTTACCATCTAATATATCATATGCTTGCTTTTTAAATTTGTTTTCACCCACAAGAAATTCTACATGAAAAGAGTTTTTGAGGGATCCCTGGGTGGTGCAGCGGTTTGGCGCCTGCCTTTGGCCCAGGGCACGATCCTGGAGATCCGGGATCGAATCCCATGTCAGGCTCCCGGTGCATGGAGCCTGCTTCTCCCTCTGCCTGTGTCTCTGCCTCTCTCTCTCTCACTGTGTGCCTATCATAAATATAACTAAAATAAAAAAAAAATTTAAAAAAAAGAGTTTTTGAAATTTAACTTCTGCCCTATAGTCAACACCAAAAACAGAAACTAGCACGTTTACCATTATTTTACATATATTTTAGAATAAAATGAAATAGAAAGGATATATTTTTATCCGCTCTATACTTTTCCATTTGTATAACATTATGAAAAATGAGTAAATGGGTTTTTGGATATTAAAATTAAGTACCCCCATGGCTAAAGCCATATGTAAAGTATTTTAACTTCAAGAGGACTGTAAAGAATTCAAAGTGGTTATTTTCTGTTGTCCAAATATTTGATATTTAAATATTCTTTTATAGTAAATGCCAAAGATATAAATTTTTTTCATTTCGTGTAATGTATTTTTTTTATTTTTTCGGTCTTTTATGTCTTAAAGCTATAAGTTTGAGGTTTTAACCTGTACCATGCAAGCTATAATTTTAATAATAATCAGATTCTAGAACTTTAAGAAAGTACTTCATTATGACTCACCTCATATTATGGCTTCATCTATTGATTTTAGAAATCTCTTTGTGCTCTAGTCTCGCTTAACAGTTCAATGTGCCTTTGGATATTATTAATAAAGCAACTAAACATTTATAGGGGCACCTGGTTGTTCAATCAGTTAAGCAGCTGCCTTTGGCTCAGGTCATGATCCCAGGGTCCTGGGATTGAGCTTGCATGTCAGGCTCTCTGCTCAAGGGAGAGCCTGCTTCTCTCCTTCTGACTGCCCCTTTGCCTACTTGTCCTCGCTCCCTGTGTCAAATAAAAAGATAAAAATCATTAAAAATTATATACAAGTCAATGTATTAACATGAATTTTTGTTTTTCTAAATAAGTGCAATTAGAGGGTCATATGATGGTAGCAAGTTTAGCTTTATAGAAACTACCAAACTGTTTTCCAGAAGAGCTGTATTATTTTACATTCCCAAGATCAATAGATGAGTGATCCAGTTTCTCCACATCTTTAGCAGCATTTGATGTCAATGATTTTTATTTCACCATTCTGACGGGTGTATAGTGATATTTCATTGTGCTTTCAATTTGCCATTTCCCTAATAGTTAATGACGTTGAATCTCTCATCATGTGATCACTTGCCATCTGAATATCTTCTTTAGTGAAATGTCTGTTCATATCTTCTGCCATTTTCTAATTGAGTTGTTTTGTTTTCATTTTTCACTCTCAATTTTTGAGAGTTTTTTAAATATGCAAAACTAGTCCTTTGTGGAATATGTGGATTGCAAATATTTTCTCCCACGCTGTAGCTTGTCTATTCATTATCCTAACAGACTCTTCCACAAATAAGTTTTTTAATATAGAAGTCCAGTGTTCCTGTTATGAATTGTGTTTTGGTGTTAAACTTAGAAACTGTTGCTTATCTATACATTCAAAAGATTTGTTTTTGTTTTTGTTTTGTAGTTTTACATTTTACAACTAAGTCTGTTACTTTCTTTTTTAATATTGATTGTTTATTTGAGAGAGAGTAGTGGGAGAGTGCAGGTGAGCAGAGAGAGGGGTGAAGGGAAGGGAGTGAGAATCCTCAAGCAGAATCCCTGCTGAGCATGGAGCCAAGTGTGGGGCTCAATCCCAGGATGAGGAGATCATGACCTGAGGCTGAAATCAGAGTTGGGTGCTTAACTGCCTCAGCCACCCAGGTGCCCCTGTATTATATTTTGAGTTCATTTTTGCATGAAGTGTGGGATTTGGATATGTTGTTTTGCCTTTGGATATACAAATGCTCTACAACCATTTATTTAAAATTTGTATTTCCTCTATTGTATTAATTTGCATCTTGTAAAAAAAAAGTCTATCCATTAATTTGCATCTTTTTTTTTAAAAAATTGGCTTTTTTCCTATTTTGCTATCTTAGCTATGTGTCTATACCTTTGTCAATATCATAGTCTTGATTATACCTAAATAATGAGTTAAAAATCAGGTAGCTGTTCACTTTCTTTTCATTCTCAAAAATTTTACTAACATAGGGATGTCTGGGTGGCTCAGTGGTTGAGCATCTGCCTTTGACTCAGTGTGTGATCCCACGGGGATAAAATCCCACCTCAGGCTCCTAGCAGGGAGCCTGCTTCTCCTCTGCCTGTATCTCTGCCTCTCTCTTGTGTCTCTCATGGATAAATAAACAAAATATTTTTTTCTACTAATCCAGAGCCTCTTTTTTTTTTTTTTTTTGCCTCTGTGTTTTCATATAAATTTGAGAATAATCTTGTCAATATCTACAAATAAGTCTTGAAATTTCTATAAGAATTGAATGAAACCTATTTTTCAATTTGGGGACATTGATTACATTTCTATGTGAAGTCTTCTAATCCATGAATAGTCTATTAATTTATGTGCTACTAAAGTTTTTTTCATTAGCTTTGTGTTCTTTTATCATAGAAGTTCTGTACATTTAGAAAACTCAGTGGGAAAAGAAAAACTATTGTATTTTTGCTAATCTTCCTTCTGTAATTTCCTTTCTGCTTAGAGGATCTTATTTAGGGCACATTACTATCTATTTTTAGGGCACATTTACTATTGAAAAAACTCTTTCAATTTTCATTTATCTGAAAATTTCTTGTTTTTCCCTTTATTTCTATTTTCCTAGTTTTATTGAGAAATAATTCACATACATCACTGTATAAGTTTAAGGCATAGAGCATGAGGGTTTCATTTACATGTTGTGAAATGATTACCATAATAGGTTCAATTGACTTGTGACTTCTCATATACGAACAATAAAAAATGAAAGAAAGAATAATATAATTTTTTTCTTGTGATGAGTACTCATAAGATTACTCTCTAACAATTTTTCCTATTATACGGTAGTGTTAGCTATAATCATCATGTTGTACATTAAATCCCTAATACTTAGTTATCTTATAACTGAAAATTTGTACTTATTGACCTTCTTCCTCCAAGTCCTCTTCTACCTACCATCTTCTGATAGCACAAGTCTGATCTCTCTTTCTATGAGATTGCTTTTATTTATTTGTTTATTACTTTTTTTAAAGATTCCACATATAAATGAGATAATTTATTTTTAGTTAATTTCTGTGAGTAGTGTAAGATAGGGGCCCAGTTTCATTCTTTTACATGTAAATATCCAATTATCCCAGTACCATTATTGAAGAAACTGTCCTTTTTCCACTGAATATTGGCCTTTGCCTAATATTAGTTGGCCATATTGTTTGGGTTTATTTCTGTACTCTCAGTTCTGTTCCATTGGTCTATCTGTCTGTTTTTATGCCTTTACCATAATATTTTGATGACTATAGTTTTATATAATAGCTTGAAAGCAAGAAATGTAATTTCTCCTGCTTTATTTTTCTGTCTTGGGATTTTTTTTTCCTCTTCAGGGTCTTTTGTGGTTCATATAAATTTTAGGAAATTTTTTTGTACTTCTCTAAAAAAATATCATTGCAAACCTGATAGATATTGCATTGACTCTATACATGGCTTTCAGTAGTACTTACATTTTTAAACTATTAATTCTTCCAATCCATGGATACAGGATATTTTTCCATTTATTTGTCTTCCTCAATTTTTTTCATCAGTGTCTTGCAGTTTTAACATAGACGTTTTTTGTGCCCTTAGATTTATTCCTAAGTATTTTATTGTTTTCTGATACTATTGTAAATAGGAACAAATTATTCACTTTTTGGAAACTTCATTGTTAGGGTATACACGTGCTACTGATTTTTGAATGTTAATTTTGTATCTTCAATTGAATTGCATTCATTGATTAGACATAACAGTTTTTTCATTGAGATTTTGGGATTTTTTCTCCATTATAAAATTCTGTCATCTGCAAATAGAGACAATTTTATATCTTTCTTCCAATTCTGACACATTTTATTTCTTTTTGTTGCTTAATTTTTCAAGCTAGGGCTTCCAGTATTTTATTGAATAAGAGTGAGAGTGGTCCCCTATCTTGTTCTTGTTTTTAGAGAAAAAGCTTTCATCTTTTTACTATTGAGTATAATGTTAGCTGTGAGCTTGTCACATATGGACGTATTACATTGAGAAATGTTCCTTCTGTGTCTAATTTGTTAAGAGTTTTATTATGGATAAATGTTGAATTTTGTCAAATGCTTTTTCTTTGTCTATTCAGATAATCATTCAGAATCAGAATCAATTCATTCTATTAATGTGATCTATCACGTTGATTGATTCAAATATATTGAACCATCCTTGCATCTCAGAGATTAATCACATAGATAGATAGATGATAGATAGATAGATAGATAGATAGATAGATAGATTTTATTGTTCTGAGAGAAAGAGAGAGAGAGAGAGATGCAGAGACACAGGCAGAGGGAGAAAGCAGGCTCCATGCAGGGAGCCAACAGGGGACTCGCTCCCGGGGCCTCCAGGATCACGGCCCTGGGCTGAAGTCAGTGCTAAACCACTGAGCCACCCAGGCTGCCCAAGATAAATCATATTTGATCATGGTGAATGATACTTAAATGTGCTGCTTAACTTGGTTTGCTGTACTTTATTGAAAATTTTTTAAAAATGAAAAATGTTTTATCTCAATTGTCAGAGATATTGGTCTATACTTTATTTTATAGTAGTGTTCTTTTCTAGTTTTGGTATCAGGATAATTCTGCCCCTTGTAAAATGAGTTTGGAAAGTATTCCCTCTTCTCCGATCTTTTTGGAAGAATGTGAGAAGGATTGGTGTTAATTCTCTTAAATATTTGGTAAAATGCACCAATATAGTCTTATCTTTTTCTTCATTGCAGATTTTGATTGCTGATTCAGTCTCCTTACTAGTAATTGTCTAATCAGATTTTTTATTTATTATTGATTCAATCTCATTAAGTTGTAGGTTTCTAAGAATTTTTCAACCTCTTCTGGGCTGTCCAGTTTGTTGGTATATAGTTGCTCATGGTATCCACATGATCCTTGGAATTTCTGTGGAATCAGTTGTGATTCATTTGGTCTACAGTGTTATTCAAATCTACTATTTCTTTATTGATTCTCCATCTGGATTATCTATCAATCATTCAGGGCTTTAAAGTTTCCAACTATTGTTTCATTACTGTCTATTTTTCCTTACAAGCTCTGTTAGGTTTTGCTTTGTATATTTAAGAGCTCCAATGCTGGGTACATAAATAGTTACAATTATTATATCTTCTGACAAATTGACACCTTCATAACCATACCATGACCTTCTTTTTTCTCTTTTTATGACTTTAGTTTAAAGTCTATATTGTCTGCTATAACTGCCTTTTCTTTCTTTTTTTCTTCTTACTTTCCTACCATTTGTTTGCGATATCTCTTTTATCCTTTAACTCTCAGTCTATGTGTATCTTTAAGGCTAAAGTGAATCTCAGGCAGGTAGAAAATTTCTTCTGGTATAAGTATGCTTTTACTTTTAATCATGTTCTTTTGCATAATTACTATAGGATTTTCTCTTGTGGTCGCCATATGTCTTAAGGAAAATATCTTCAATTTATAGCATCCTATTTTAAACTGATAACTACTTAAGTTCAATAGAATTTATATTTCAAATTTCACTTTTTCTCCCCCTCACATTTTAGGTTGTTGTTTTAATTTACATGTTTTTAAATTTTCTCAAAATTTTTAAAATTTTAAAATTTTAATTTTTTTAGAGGAAGAGAGAATGCATGTGCGAGCCGGAGCTGAGGGCCAGGGAGAGAGAGAGAATCTTACAGGCTCTGCACTGATCAGCTTGGTGCCTGAAGTGGGGCTCAATCTCATGACCCTGAGATCATGACATGAGCAAATCAAGTGTAGGATGCTTAACTGACCAAGCTACCCAGGTGCCCCACAATTTACTTGTTTTTTTTTTTTTTATGTAACAAATAATAGATTATGTATTTATGGTTATTTTGGCTAAGTTCTTTTTTTTAACTTTTGAACTAAAGTTATAAGTGAATTATGCACCACTATATGCAAAGCTGAACTGTAATTGTTTTTCCATTGTAATTGTTTTTCCCTTGTTGAACTTCTCATTTGGTTCATGCATTGTTTTTCTAATTTCATTTCGTTGTTTGTATTTCCTTATAGTTCACTACACTTAAGAGTATTAGTCTAAATTCTTTGTCTGACTGTTTATAGTTCATTGCTTTAAAGATAGTCATTGGAGGTTTTTTTGAGATCTTTGATTCCTTACATTGGTGTTTTCACATTTTATTAATGGAGCTCCTTTTTTCAGATTTTACAGGTTTTCTTTGGCAGAAATAGTCCACTAATCATCTCAATTTGGGTTTCTGGGTGTATGTGTGTATACTTTCTTTGGGCATATGGGGTCTGCTATTGTGATCTACTTCCAGGAGAGACAACTGTTTGAGCTCTGAGGACAGGGATGGGTTAGTGTGTCACTGACTGAGAATAGTTGGTAGCCTGTTGGCTTGGTCCCTTACCCAAAAGAGGCTGTGAAATGGGCTCCACAGTTGCATGAATTCTCTGCTTAGGCTTACTAAATTGTCAGAACTGAGGGTTATATTCAGTAGCAAATGGGGCTATGAATTAGCTTCCCTGCCCTAGCAGGACAGGAGACCAGGGCCTAGGACCTATATGTCTCATTGCTTGGGATCCCAAATCAGCCTGAGTGTGCACTGATTTCCCTGATTACACGAGGCTAAAAATTCTATGAAAAATACTTTTAAAAATCTTGCGTGATTATAATTTTCAAATTTAGTATTTCCAACTTATTCCATTTAGAATAATATTACTGCTCTTTTTTAAAAAATAATGAGCCAGGCTCAAGCTTGTAATAAACTCTCGTGTGTTTGCAAAAAAAAAAAAAAAAAAGAGAGAGAATAAAAAATATATGTTATTTATATTTTAATTAACCTGAGAGAAAATGAAAGTTAAAAAGTAAATGAGAATCACATATTTCTCTGCCTTTATGGACAGATAGATCTTAAGAAATTTTAATGTAATTTAGGATATATTCATTTATTAAGTGACTTATTTCCTAAATGAAAATATAGGAAATAAGATTTATATTAATCCCTCAAACATGTGCTAGTTCATGGAACAGATGAACTATACCTGGTTAATTTTGAGATAAATTTCATACAGAACTTATAATTTCTCCAGCTATCCCTAGGCAATACAATCAGTACAGGTATATCTCAGTCTCCATGTATGCTATACCAGTGCAGTGGCTATACTTGCTTGGATTCCAGACAGGAGTCCTGACAGCAGATTTTTGAGAGTCTCAACCTGATACATTGAAAGTCGGGAGTATTCCATCCTATAGATCCTTTCTTAATTTCAAGTTATATATGTAGAAAAATCACATCATAAGTAAATATACAACCAGAAGCTGATGGGTGATGAATTTGTTATTTTACTCATAATTCCTTCTTTAATGCCAACATCATGAGATGTTTTATAGCTAATCTCTGGTTATGATATGGATTGCCGCAGGACAATGTTCCTGCTGCGAACAGCTAGAAAATTTGGACAAAGTATCAAGCATTTGCTTGAATTCAGCATAGAATTCCTGAGGCAAATTACCTAAGGACCTAGATTTTAAAGAGAAGGACCCTGAAGAGAAGTGAGCAGATATTTTGTAGTGATTTCTTCCCTGAAGGTATTTGCCAGGTCTTGCTAAATCCAAGGGGAGGCTTAAGAGGGCCACTGTTACCTAAGTGGTAGAAAAGCCAGTGGAATCTGGCAATTTCATGGAGTTGGAGAAACAAGTAAATGTAGATAACTTTTGCAGGGGAGAAGTAAGAAAGAATATTTATAAGAAGTATTACAGGGTAATACAGAATGAGGGGTGATGCAGAAATGTTATCCCAATTCACTACTTTTTTAATCTTAATGCATTGGTAAATTCTGAAATATGCTGAATATATAATATAAGCAATCTACATAATGCTGTTGAGAGGCTTAACAATACTTCTTTTAAAAAAAATGCTCTTTAATAGGATGATAATAAAATAATTCACCTTTTAAAAGTGTCAAGATTATGAAAATTGAGCGCTGCATGTTGTAGCTTGATCTCACCTTATTAATTACATTAAGTGTTCATGAAAATTTCAAAAAGTTACATCGTAATTAATCTTTTAGACCAGAACTGAGAGAAAACATGAGAGTACCTATTTTACAGACTGTATGAGACAATATTTTTAATCTATTCTTAAAATTTTATTGAAAACACACATGACAGAGAAATTAACTGATTAATAGTTAATATGCATCTGATCAAAATATTTCCTCCTAATGATGGAATTAAACAAAAATTGAAATATGTAAGTTAATTAATCATAAATTGAAATACCTATGTTATACATTTTGTTTTCACAAGTATAAAATATATTTACAATAATTTTATGATTACATATTAATAAATTACTTATGTTTTCATCTCATGTATTAGTTTCATTTTTTAATATTTTGTGATGATACAGAAGTAATATTACTTTTTTCAACTTTCTTTTTGAAATGATTTATACTGGTACAACTGTTGCTACCATTCTGTATATTCCTCACCTAGCGTTCTCTATTGTTATTGTGTAATAGTCGTACATTACCAAAATGAAGAAATTAACATTGATGCAATTAACTAAATTTCAGATTTTATTTTAATTTCATTAGTTTGTCTACTAGCATATTTTTTCCATTCAAGAACATGATCCAAGAACTCATGTGTTTAACTTTTGTGCCTCATTAATCTGCTCCCAAGCGTGTGACAGTTCCAGAGTCTTTCCCGTCAAGCCTTAGCCTTAGGCCACTCCCTACATCCTTCAGTCCTAGGGGTTGACCGTCTTAGTCCCCAGCCCTTTCGCACATAGTTCTGAGCTCAGCAAGTCGTCCTATTCTTTCTTTAGTGGTAGAGTGTGTCTTTTTTAATTATACCCTTATTCCTAGGATTGCCAGAAAACATACGGAAGGTTAGTTAAATTTGAATAGTACATTAAACAGTGGATGATTTCACATAAATGACAATTATTACCTGGTACACACTTATACTAAATATATTTTTTAATGTGAAATTGAAATCTAACTGGGAGTCTTGTATTTGCTAAATCTGGTAGCCTTACTTCTCCCAGCTACAACAGGTGTTCTTAAGTGCCTCAAGGACAAGGTCGCTTGTTATCTTTCCTCTCACAAATGAAAATTGTTGTTCCATAAGGGAAATAGAAAGAGCATGTTTATTGGTGGCGTTTTGTGGAACTCCCAGAGCGGTTGCCTTTTCCCTTTTCCAGTTTGTAACCACAAAGGGAGACTTTATCAGGATGCTCATGAATCTTTTCTGAGTAGCTGGTAGGATTTTTAGAGCAAACATCTGCAAAACAATGTAGAATCTTCATGTTTTTCAGTTCCCAGGAGTTTTGTCCTTTCTCACTAGTACACCACTCAACCAACCTCTACGACTTCACCAGTCTAACTAGCTGAAATCTTATCTGTCTTTGGCTACATCTTAATCTTTCTGCTAGACATCTGTCACAGATTTTTGGTTGTTTGGTTGCCAAAAAGTTCAAGAAATGTGTGAACTTGCTGTTTTCCTCTTCTTTTATTCCTTCCTTCCTTTTTATTTTTCATTGGTTGTTTTTTTTAATTGCAAGGTTGGGAGGGATGCTCTTTCAAGTTCTTAATATCTATGAACAAATTCCCACAGCCAATAATTCAATTTTAACATAGATATCAAATTGCCATTTTAAAAAGACTTCACTTACCCTCATTATTTTTCTTTCAATGAGGATGACACTTTTAGTTGCACTGTAATAGGTCCATATTGTATAACATCTTTTGTATGAAAAGTATTCAAACACAAAATGTGTGTCCAAATGAAATACCATGACCTATTAATTTCTTAGCTTTAATAATTTTGGGTGACTTTACAAAGACATATTTCAAGTTAAATATATTTAGAAAATTAACCAGAGTTTAGGTGTTTTTAATGATTAATTTCATATTATGTAAACAAGGAATAGATTTTTTCAATTCTTCACAACTCATTAAATGCTGTAGACTTCATTTTATACCATATCAAAATTTATATATGTAAAAGATATTTTCACAGTTCACACTCTCATTCCATCTAAGATGTACATAGAAGATGTGTTATTTAAAGTTAATTAGTACCCCTAAATGAACTAAAATGGATTATGGGCTTTACAGGCTTGAGTGTGAAATATAAAACTTTTAGGGAAAAAAATAACAGGAGACAATTTTCAATTTATAGGCTAGACAAGGAGTTCTCAGACTTCATATCAAAGGCAAAATCCATTAAAAAAATGCTTGACTTCATCAAAACTTAAAAGTTTTCCCTTTGAAAGTCTCTATTAAGAGAATAGACAAGCTACAGAATGACAGAAAATATGTACCGGTCACATATCTAACAAAAACCAGTGTCTACAATATATGAAGAACTCAAAATTCAATAGTAAAAACAAAATGAAACAATCCAATCTGAAAATGAGCAAAGATATGAAAAACATTTCATTAGGGAGGATTCGCAAAGGGCAAATAAGCTCATGAAAAAGACTCATTACTAGTAGAGAAATGACAGTTAAGGCAGTAATGAGATTACTCCATACTTATCAGAATGACTAAAACAAACAAACAAACAAAAAAAATAGTGGCAGCACCAAATTCTGGTGAGGATGTGGAAAAGCTGGATCACTCACATTTTGATGGTGGTAATGTATAATGGTCCAGCCACTCTGAAGAGTTTACAATGTCAACGTCTCATGAAACTAAACACTCAGTACCGTTGCATCTTTCTCTTGTTGCATTCCCACCAACGGTTGTGAGAGGGTCGTCTGTTCTCCACATCCTCACCAACACCTGTTGCTTCTTCTGTTGTTGCTTTCAGCCATTCTGACAGGTGTTGAGGTGATACCTCACTGTTAGTTCTGATTTGCATTTCCCATGATGATGAGGGATGTTGAGCATCGTTTAATGTCTCTGTGGCCATCTTTGGAGACATGTCTGTCATGCCTTCTACTCATTTTAATTGGATTATTATGTTTTGGTGGTGTTGAGTTTTTTAAATTCTTTATGTATTTTGCATACTAGCCCTTTAAGCCCTTTATCTGATATGTAAACATCTTCTCCTATTCTCAGGTTACCTTTTAGTTTTGTTAATTGTTTCCTTTACTGTGCAGGTTTTATATCTTGATGAAGGTCCCAATAGTTTATTTTTGGCTTTGTTTCCCTTGCCTCAGGAACCATATCTAGAACAAGTTGCTATAGCCAATGTCAGAGAGGTGACTGTCTGTGTTCTTTTCTAACATTTTTATGTTTTTCAAGTCTCATATTTAGGTTTTTTAATCCATTTTAATTATTTTTTTATATGAGGTAATAAAATGGTTCTGTTTCTTTCTTTTGCCTGGTGCTGTCCCAACATCATTTATCAAAGAGCTTATCTTTTCCCTTTGGATATTCTTTCCTGCTTTGTTGAAGATTAATTGACCCTATAGTTGTGGATTCATTTCTAAATTTTCTATTCTACTTCATTGATCTATGTATCTATTTTTGTGCCAGCACCATAGTGTTTTGATCACAACAGCATTGTAATATTCCTTGAATTCAGGAATTGTGATGCCTCCAGCTTTTCTTTTTCAAGATTGTTTTGGCTATTTGGGATGTTTTTGATTCCATACAAATTTTAGGATTATTCTAGTTCTGGTGAAAAAAATGTTGGTGGATTTTTAATAGGGATTGCATAAATGTGCAGATGGCTTTGGGTAGTGTAGACATTTTAATAATATTTGTTTTTCCCATCCATGAGCATGGAATGCTGTTCCATTTCTTTATGTCATCTTCAATTTCTTTCATTAATGTTTTATAGTTTTCAGGGTATAGATCTTTTGCCTCTTTTGTTAGCTTATTCCTAGCTATCTTATTGTTTTGAGTGTAATTGTAAATGGGGTTGTTTTCTTAATTTTGGCTCTTGCCGCTTCATTATTGATGTATATAATTTACTGAATTAATTTATCATTTCCAGCAGGTTTTTTTTTGGTGGAATCTCTTGGATTTTTTACATATAGTGTTGGCAAAATAGTGAAAGTTTTACTTTCTTTACCTATTCACATGCCTTTTATTTCTTTTTGTTTGATTGCTGTGGCTAGAATTTCCAGTATTATGTTGAATAAAAATTGGGTAAGAGGAGACATTCCTGTCTTGTTCCTCACCAATGGGGAACATCTCTCAGTTTTTCCCCATTAAGAATGATATTTATTGTGGGTTTTCATAAAGGACATTTATTACGTTGAGATATGTTCCCTCTAAACCTAGTTTGTTAAGGGTTTTCTATCATGAATGGATGTTGTCAAATGCTTTTCCTGCATCTATTGAAATGACCAGGGTAGTTATTATCCTTTCTTTCCTTGATTTGATGTATCACATTGATTGATTTGAACTATCATTGAAACCAGGAATAAATTTCACTTGATCATGATGAATGATTCTTTTAGTGTATTGTTTGGATTTTGCTTGCTTGTATTTTGTTGAGGTGTTTTGCTCCTGTGTTCATTAGGGATATTGATTTGAAGTTCTCTTTATTTGTGGTGTCTTTATCTGGTTTTTGATATCAGGGGTAATGCTGGTTTCATAGATTGAATTTGGAAGTTTTCCTTCCTTTATTATTTTGTTGGATTTTTGAGAAGAATAGGTAGTAACTCTTTAAATGTTTTATAGAATTTGCCTGTGAAGCCCTTCTGGTCTTGGACTTTTGTTTATTGGGAGTTTTTGGTTACTGATTCAATTGCTTTGCTTGGTAATCAGTCTGTTAAAATTTTCTCTTTCTGTTTTAATTTTGGTAGTTTATAAGTTTTTAGAAATTTTGTCTATTTCTTCCTATGTTGTCCAGTTTATTAGTGTATAATGTTTCATACATTCTCTTATAATTGCTTGCATTTCTGTAGTTTTTATTATTTTCCTCTCTCATTTATGACTATGTGGGTCCCTTTCTTTTTTTTTTTTTTGTTTTTTGATAAGTCTAACTAGAGGCTTATCAATTTTACTGATTTTTGAAAGAAATAGCTCCTGGGTTCATTGAACTCTTCCATTTTTTTTTTTTTTTAAGAGTCTATATCATTTGTTTATGCACTAATATTTATTATTTCCTTCCTTCTGCTAGATTTGGGTTTTGTATGTTATTCATTTTCTAGCTCCTTTAGATGTGAAGGTAGGTTGTTTATTTGAGATTTTTCTTGCTTCTTGCTGTAGGCCTATATTGCTCTATTGCTTCTCTCTTTTTTTATTTATGATAATCACACACACACACACACAGAGAGGCAGAGACACAGGCAGAGGGAGAAGCAGGCTCCATGCACCGGGAGCCCGATGTGGGATTCGATCCCGGGTCTCCAGGATTGCAACCTGGGCCAAAGGCAGGCACCAAACCGCTGCGCCACCCAGGGATCCCCTATTGCTTCCCTCTTTGAACTGCTTTTGCTGCATCCCAAAGCTTTTGGACCGTTGTTTTCGTTCTCATTTGTATGCACATACCTTTTCATTTCTTCTTTTGTTCCCTATTTGGTCCATTTATTGTTTAGTAGCATGGAACTTAACTTCAATGTGTTTGTAGCTTTCCAGATTTTTCTTATGTTTGTTTGTCTTCGAGTTTCATAGTATTGTGGTGAGGAAACATGCATGGTATGCCTTCAATATTTTTGAATTTGTTGAGCCCTGTTTTGAGACCTAATGTGTGATATATTCTGGAGAAATTCCCATGTGAACTTGAAAATAACGTGTATTCTGCTGTTTTAGGATGGAAAGTTCTGGATGTATCTGTTAAATCCATCTGGTGCAGTGAATCATTCAAAGGCATTGTTTCCTTTTTTTTTTTTCTGTTTAAATTATTTTTTTCACTGATATGACAGGAGTATATAAGTTCCCTACTATTATTGTATTATTATTAATTAGTTCCTTTATGTTTGTTATTAACTGTTTTGTGTATTTGTGTTCTCCCATGTTGGGTGCATAAATATTAATAATTGTTATATCTTCGTGTTGGATTCACCTCTTTATTATTATACATTGCCCTTCTTTATTTCTTGTTAGTCTTTGTTTTAAGGTCTACTCTAAGTATTGTCACTCCAGTTTAATTTTGACATCAATTGGCCTGATAATATTTCTCCATCCCTTACTTTCAATCTGCAGGTGTCTCTAGGTCTAAAATCAGTCTCTTGTAGGCAGCATATAGATCAGTCTCAATTTTTTATCCATTTACACCCTGTGTCTTTGGATTGGAACATTTAGTCCATTTATATTCAAAGTAATTATTGATAAATATGTAATTATTGTCATTTTATTATTTATTGTGGGTTGCTTCTGAAGATTTTCTCTGAACCTTCTTGTCTTTCTTTCATTGTTACTGGTTTTTCTTAGTCATATTTGGACTTTATTTTCTTTATTATTTGCATATTTATAAGTGGTTTTTAATTTGTGGTTACTATTAGATTTGTCTACAACCTCTTCTGCATATAGGAGTCTGTATTAAATTGATGATCATTTAAGTTTGAACCCATTGTATTCTCCTCTTCTTCCCACATTCTAGGTATATGTTTTTATATTCTATATACTTTTATTTTGTTAGTTCCTTGACTGATTTTTTTTTACAGAAATATTCACTTTGTGAAGCTTTTGAGTTTCCTATCTTCATAGTGTCATTGTTGGTTTTTCCTTTCCATTCAAAGTGTCTCCTTTAATATTTCTCACAGGGTTTAGTGGTCAAGAACTCTAGTTTCTGTTTGTCGGGGAAACTTTTTATCTCTCCTTCTATTCTGAATAATAGCCTTGCTGGGTAAAGACTACTTAGCTGCAAGCTTTTCCCATTCAGTACTTTAAGTCATGCCACCTACTTCTGAACTGAAGGTTTCTGCTGAAAATGCCCTGCTAGCTGTATGGGTTTTCTCATGTAAGTCACTGTCTTCTTCTTTTTTTTTTTTAATTAAAAAAAATGTAGTCGCTGTCTTCTTTTGTCTTACTGCTCTTAATATTTTTTTCATCACTATTTTTGCCAATTTAATTACAATATATATTGGTGTGAATCAACTTTTGTTGATTTTGACAGGAGTTCTTTGTGCCTATTGGATCTGGTTATCTATTTCCTTCTCCAGATTAAGAAAGTTTTCAATATTATTTCTTCAAATAAATTCTCATTGTCATTTCTCTCTCTTCTTCATCTGCTACTCTTATAATATGATATTATTATGTTTGATGGAGTCCCTGAGTTCCCTGTCTATTCTCATTTTCCATAATTCTTTTTTTATTATCTCTTTTGTTTAGCTTGATTACTTTCCAATACTCCATCTTCTAGGTTGTCACTAATTCATTCTTCTGCCTCTTCTAGCCTGTTGCTCATTCCATCAGGTATGTTTCTTATTTCATTTACTGAGCCCTTTAAATCTGTTCTGTTTTTTCTTAACTCTCTGTCAAGGTCTTGCTCATGTTTTCCACTCTCTTTTCCACTCTAATAAGTGTCTTTATAATCATTGCTTTAAATTCTCTTTCAGGAATGTTATTACATTTGTTTTACTTAGATCTCCAACCATGGTCTTTTCCTATTCTTTCATTTTGAATAAATTTCTGTCTTCCTATTTTGTCTAAGTCTCTATGCCTGTTTCTGTGTTTTAGGAAGGTCAGCTATATTTCCTTTTCTTGATGGTAATGATCTTATAAAGAAGAGGTCCTGCAGTGCCCTGCTGTGGTGTCTTCTGTTCCCAGGGGCCTGGCAAAACTTTGTTTTCTGGGAGTGTATCCTATATGCATTGCTTGCGTTATGTCATTTTTCCTGGCCACTTTATCCTTAAGGCTAATTCTCTGAAGAGGCTCTCTGTCTAGTGGGAAGTGTTTGGTTCCTGGCCTGAATGTGGTGCTTTTTACCGAAGTGTGTTCTGGCTTGCTTGTGAAATGAGACATGTCACCACTACTGCTGAACTGAGGCTCCCCCCAGAGCTCCCATGTCAGGAGATGGTGTGAGCAGAGATGTGGTCCCATCTTCTGAGGAAGGGATCCCACTGCACCGGTACTGAGGCAAATGTAACTAGGAATGCTGTTTCCTCAAATGTAGGGGGTGGGGCTTGGTGTAAGCAACTTAGTAAGTGTCTGAGTTGTGCTGATTCCTGCAGGTGGCCCTGTACTTATGCTGAGGGGCAGGAGAGTAAATGGTGGCAGTCAGTTCCTTTGTTTCCTGTGGGGTTTCCTGTGAACACTGTCCCTGGGATGCACTCTGAGACGAGCAAATAACCCCTCCAGTGTGTGTCCCAGCTGCCCTTCAGATTGCTGTTCCCCTGCTGTATGTCTGTGGGCTGTTTGTTCTTCCTTTTCTCTGAGAGCAACCCAATATTCTCTGAACTTTCCCATTAGCCAAACATGCTGACCTTGAAAGCTCCAGACTTTAAGCCCTACTGGTTGCAAGAATCCATGAAATTCAGTCCCTCTCAGTCTCCAAGCTAATTGCTGTAGAGATTTGTTTTCCCGTGTACTCCACTTATGTCCGTGTGTCTCTCATGCTTCTCCACAGCTGTGGCTCCTTCTACAACCAGCCATGATTTGTTTCTGTCCCAAACTGCATCTCAGCCTTTTCTACTTTCTTTAATGTGACCTATTCTCTACCTTTAGTAGTGGAGCTTGTTCTGCCAGTCGTTAGGTCCATTTCTTTGGTCTTTAGGATGATTTGACAGTTATCTAGTTGTATTTGTGGGATGGGGGGAGCCTCGGTGCTCCTTCTCCACCACCATCATTTCCACCTCTCCTACACAGAAGGGACTTCTGAAAACACAGAGTTAATGATATTATTTTTAATATTTGCTCTCCAGGATTAATTTTATAATGAATAGCAAAATAAATTTCAAACAAGAGTATTCATGAAGGACCATAACATCAACAGTATGCCCCGTGGGACCAAATAGCTAAGGATATGTTGTAATAGAAGTGTGCAAGCTTTCAGAAGACATAATGTATTTCTTGTTGCTATTTTTCATTATAATAAAAGTGTACAGGCCAATATCATATTGTATGTATATTCATAGCATAAACACCTAGCATATCTTGGGCTCAGTATTAATGTGGAGATGAAGAATGAAGACTCTAATGGAAAGGAAATGTGCATGCTATTATGTATTAGATCAGACAGCTCTCTTCTCTAATTTTCTCAAAAATTCCTAAGATCAGCATTATTTAACATTTAAAAAGTATCCAATTTTTTACTTCAATTTATTGGCAGTTATAGAGCATGAAAAAAATCACCATCCTGACCAATTAGACTAACGCATTGTATTTACAAGTGATTACTTGGAATATATAAACTTAGTACTTGTCTTATAAAAAAATAAAACTCTCTATTCAGATCTATAGCTGTCAACCTAAAAATGCCTAAATGAATTAATAAATCCAAGACACAGTAAAAAATCATAACTTGGGATTTTGCTTCTGTGCAGTGTCAAGTGTAGTATATTATTAATGCTAATAATAACTTGAAGTCACTCGATTTTTTTGATATATTATTGTATCCCTTTGATATTTTATTTATCCTTCATAATAAGAAATTTTCAGAGAACTGTGTAAGTGATAGAAAGGATATATTGATTTGCTGTGATTTACAGCCAAGTAAGCAAGGCTTCCAGTTGTTCTCAACCACAGATATTATAACTACAATGGCTTTGATGAACTATCCTGAAGGGTTGTTAAAAATGAACATCAGTCAAATTAATACAACTTTGGCTGGTTCATTAGCTGACAATGAATTTCTATGGGGAAAATTTTTATGTGTAATTTACCATTAGCTAGCAACAAAAATAAGTTTGTCTAATAGAAAGTCACAACTACTCACAATAGAGAAAATCCAACTGGAAAAATCTTAGGAAAAGGATAGAGATTAAATGCTTTCTAGGCTAAAACTCAGAAGGATGTTATAATGGACTTAATAATTTGTTTCTTAACACTTATCTCATGTCATCTGAGGTGGTTTTTTACCAGGAACAAATGGAGCTTCGTTATGCAGTATTATGTACTCTACTTGTAGTAAGCTATTATCCTTAGAAATTAATTTTTTGGAAAATCATTTTTAAATATTTATTTTGAGATAATTTTAGAATTAAAGTTACAACAGTCCCTTTTATTCTTCACACACTACTTTTGCTAATTTCAATTAATGCTATTAGTAAGACAGTTTTACTTTTATACAATGCTTTTGATGACTAGACCATAAGTTTTACAAAGCTCAGTATAGAGAGTTTTGAAAACTCTGGTGACCAGAGGAAACTGAGTTAAGAGCAGGGATAGTTTTATCTTGGTGGATATTGTGATTGACTCTGTGACTGATTTCTTTAGAGTAGTGCTACACAAAATGTGGTTCAGATTTGCATATTTCAAGTCTGTGAACTGTTACCAGTGTATCTCAGTACACAATTACTGGAGACATCTTGGTGAACAGAATATAGACCAGTTCAGGTACAGATAAACTCATAAGGTGAGCTGCATATGATGTAAGCTGCATTCTAGTTAGGGGTAGAAGAACTGTGTTATAATATATGATATTTTAAAGTTTGTCCATTTCACTTCCAAATTACACAAAAATTACATAAGGTGCAAACATTTTTCTTAATAAATTACAGTCTTTTTAATCAATACAGCTTTTTGTATAGAATGTAAGATTATTAACTAAATTAAGGATGTAAAATTCACATCATTTTAATTCCAATTTACTGAAAGTGAAAGAAGCTTCATTAGAATTATTTGTTGATAAAATATATACCTTCTTGAATGTGACAATAGCATTAGCCAAATTATGACAATGGAGATGATGTTGAAGAAATAAAGACCAAAGAAGTGCTTCTAGTTTTAGTAGGAAGTATTATGATG
>NW_023331595.1:0-37117 GCF_011100685.1 Canis lupus familiaris
GAGGGAATGAGCACTGGGTGTTATTCTGTATGTTGACAAATCGAACACCAATAAAAAATAAATTTATTATTAAAAAATCTTGCAGAAGTAACATCTCATGAGTCAATTGTCTTTCATTAGATCACAAATAAATAAACTGAGCAAGTTTAACATCACAAGGGATGACATGTATATATTATGTACTACCCCTGATATTATTTAATTAAAAAGCTACTTCTTCTCTATAGTATTCTTCACAAAAACCCAAAATCCTAGTCTAATTATGAGGGGGAAATTCAAACAAACTCAAATTTGGGACATTCAACAAACTACATTATATCCCTGAAAGCTATGACCGCCATTATAAGCAAGGTGAGACTGAGAAACTCTCAAA
This sequence comes from Canis lupus familiaris, assembly GCF_011100685.1. Taxonomy (NCBI): domain Eukaryota; kingdom Metazoa; phylum Chordata; class Mammalia; order Carnivora; family Canidae; genus Canis; species Canis lupus. The sequence goes on from NW_023331595.1 coordinate 374, forward strand.
CCAGAGTATGCTTAGAGTCATGATGACTAAATGTTGTGTGCTTTCCTACATTGAACTCTGGCAAATTAAAGGACATTAATGGAAAAATTGGTTAAATCTAATTACAGGCCACCATTTAGTTAATAAGAATGTACCAGTGTTGATCTCTCCATGTACCATAAACAGACTACAGAAAGGTAAGATGATGAGAAGAAACTGAAACTGAAACTGGGCAAGAGCTATATAGGAATTCCCTGGAATACCTCTGCAACTCTTTTTTTTTAATTTATTTAAATTCAATTAGCCAAGATATAGTACATCATTAGTCTCAGACATGGTTTTTGGTAGTTCATTAGTTGCATATAACACCCAGTGCTCATCACGTCAAGTGCCCAGTTACCCCATCTTCCTACCCACCTCCCCTCAGCAACCCTCAGTTTGTTTCCCAGAGTTAAGAGTCTCTCATGGTTTGTCTCCCTCTCTGATTTCTTCCCATTTAGTTTCCACAACCTTCCCTATGGTCCTCTGCACTATTTCTTATATTCCATGTATAAGTGAAACCATATGATGATTGTCCTTCTCTGATTGACTTTTTTCACTTAGCATATTACCCTCCAGTTCCATCCACGTCAATATAAATGGTAGGCACTCGTCCACTGTATGTGTGTGTGAGTGTGTGTATATGCAACTTCTTGATAAATCTAAAATTGTCCAAAATGAAAGCTCTATTTAAATGAAACAAAGATCAGAGAAGTGTTGGGGCACCTGGGTGGCTCAGTGGTAGAGCATCTGCCTTCAGCTCAGGGAGTGATCCTGGGGTCCAGGATCAAGTCCCGCATTGGGCTACCTGCATGGAGCCTGCTTCTCCCTTTGCCTGTGTCCACCTCTCTCTCTCTGTTTCTCATAAATAAATAAGTAAAATCTTTTTGAAAAAAGTATTGAATGGATGTAGTAAGTGAAAATCATTCATGAACATTTGCTGAAGCACTGCTATTGGACAAACAGACACTCAAAATACAAGGTGAATAATATACTGGCCTTGGTTAACAGGTCAGTGACAACTGAGCAGTCCAAAAGAGACATGACACTTATTCCCTGAGGAAACAAGACCTAAAGTGACAAGGCAGCAGAGGACCCGGGACTTGGCAACCTAAACTCTGGATTTATATCTCCCATGTAGTCCCTGTAGGGTCTTGAGATAATTAACTCATTTTCCAGTAACTGAAACTTTCTAAAAACAGGGAACTTCTATGAAGTGATTTACCTTAAAATAAAAAAACCGTGAGACCCTCCCTAACTGAATTCTAATAATTTTCTAAGTAGTGGCATATGCTATATAAACTATTATCTTTCAGCTCTAAACTCTCTTTCTATGCTCTGTTAGGATGCAGTAGCTGAGGCTCTGCATTCACTTCTATCTTGCCAGCTCTGCAGTTGGGGGCACCAAGGGAGGCTGCAAGGCTGGAAGAGGAAAAAAGGATATCCTTGCTCCCTCCTGTTTGCTGCCTGGGGGGCTTCTTTTTGTTCCCCATGCCTGTGAGCATCACCCAACCACACTCAGCAACATTGGTTCTTTTCAGGGCAGCAGCTGTGTTCCAACCTTAGAGGAGCTCACCTCATCACACTCCCCTCAGGATCATCTGTGTTATCCAGCAACACCCATGCCTCAGGGGTGGCATCCTTGCCCTCCTCTAAGCTCAAGACCCTAGCACCAGCCAAGCAGCAGCCCCTTCTCAAATATGTGAGCTTCAACTCCACAGGTCCTTCCTCTAAGATGTTCAGCTTTTTAAGTTTTAGTAATTCTACCTTCTTCCCTTCATTTTCCATTGCAAGGGGTGAGAGCTGCTTCCTACAAATGCTATGTCTGTGATACTTCACAGTTCATCTTTTTTCAAAAATAATTACCAACTTTTACTTAACAAACCATTCTTTACAGCAAACTTTTCCTTTAGATTAACTGGTATGGTTACTGTCTCCTTACCAGACCCTGAAAAAGCTAGATTAGCAATAAAACAATGAGGGAAGCTAACACATATTGAGCTAAAAGATAGAAAACAAATCAGCTATATAGTAAGACAAATCAGATAAAGTAAAAATATTTATCTTTAAAGGAAGAGAGTCTATTTAATATTGAGAAAATAGAAAATGAAGAGTGAGCCACATATTGCCTTTCAAAAGAGCTTGTTTCACATTTATACTAATTCTATTTGGCACCATATCAAGGTAAGGCCACTGGTGAGATAAGAAAATCATGACCAGGTCTCGTGGGTGGCTCAGTTGGTTAAGCATATGACTCTGGCTCAGGTCATGCATGATCCTGGGGTCCTGGTTCCAGGCCTGCATCCAGGCTCTCTAGCAAGAAGTTTGCTTCCTCCTCTCCTTCAGCCCCTCCTCCCACCCATTCTCTCTCTCTCTCTCTCTGAAAAAATGAAAGAAAGGAAAAACCATGACCTAGAAGTCTCCTGCATAAGCAGAGTCCTGAAAATGACATCACAGTGCAATACCCTGCATATTTAAGAGACATTACTCTATTTCACCAACTGAGAACACAGTCTCCTCATTGCCACCTTCATCTCCTTATTCCTAAAAGCGTAGATGACCAGACTCAGAAAAGGAGTGAGAACTGCATCAAAGACGGCAAGGAATTCATCCAGATGTGATGTGGGGAAGGGCCACACATAGAAGAAGATTAATGGCCCAAAGAACAAAACAACCACAGTGACATGAGCTGACAAAGTGGAGAGGGCCTTGGACCTACTTCCCAAAGACTTTTTCTGAATAGTCACCAAAATAAAGGTGTAAGAGATGATTAGAATGAAAAAGGAGGCCACAGAAATAAAGCCAGTAACCATGAATCCCAACGTGCTTGTGTATGTGCAAGCAAGTTTGATAAACCAAGGAAGGTCACAGAAAAAGCTATCTAAATCATTAGGCCCACAGAAGGACAAGTCCACAACAAAAGCCAGTTGAGTCACTGAATGAATAAGGCCAATAATCCAGGAAGCGACTAGAAATAAAATGCACTTCCTCAGGGTCATGATCGTCAGGTAGTGCAAAGGCTTACATATGGCAACATATCTGTCAAAGGCCATGGCGATGAGGGATCCCTGGGTGGCGCAGCGGTTTGGCGCCTGCCTTCGGCCCAGGGCGCGATCCTGGAGACCCGGGATCGAATCCCACGTCGGGCCCCCGGTGCATGGAGCCTGCTTCTCCCTCTGCCTGTGTCTCTGCCCCTCTCTCTCTCTCTGTGGCTATCATAAATAAATAAAAATTAAAAAAAAAAAAAACAAAGGCCATGGCGATGAGCAGCACCATCTCAGGGCTCCTAACTGCATGGATAAAGAAGATATGAGCTACAAAGCTCCCAAAAGAGATGGTTTTGCACTCTCTTAAAAGATCATAAATCATCTTGAGAGCTGTGGAAGAGCAAAACATCAAGTCAATGATGGAAAGGTTGGCCAGTAGTAAGTACATGGGGGATTGTAAACGAGGGTCAGAGGTCACAGCACAATGAGGAGGTTTCCCATCAGGCTGGCCATATAGTACACACAGGAAAAGAGGAAGAGAAGGAGCTGGATCTCCCAGGAGGTGGAGAGTCCCAGGAACACAAACTCCAACACCACAGAGTGATTGCCTTCATCCATTGCCTCTGTCAGCAGGGATACCTCTCATGCCACCTGAAAGAGGAGAGTAAGGAGAAACTGACTTAGGAGAAATGGCACTGATCTTAATCTTGGGCAATTCAATCAGTGTCAGAAAACTAGACCAAGGCTGCTGTGTGCTCTTGGAGATCATTTTGATCACAAAGCAATTCAGGTATCTTTGTCATGTATTTTATCACCAAAATGCAAAGCAAAGAATAAGGATCCTTTTACTTAGATTGGTAGTTCTGTCGTATTTTTTCTGTCATTGCTTCATAGTCATTTCTCATATATGACTACAAATTAATAGGCTTTCAGAAATTACTTAACTGCATGAACTAATGCAGTGACAGTACATTTCATATTTTGGACATATCACAGTAGAATCTGTCCATAACCATGACCACATTGGCAAATTCTATGAAAATCTTTATAAACACTTTTCTTTGAAGACCTGATATGTAAATTTACCATAGCTATAAATTAGCAAGACAAGATGAGTTCTTTTAGAGGAAGGAAGGAAAGGGAGGTGTAGTGGTTGCCAGAGCATGGCATTCACCATCCCATAGAAGGAGGATAGATGCTAGAGACAGTGACGCAGTTATGGGTTCTGTGGAGGGGATTCTGCAGAGGAACAAAGAGAAGAAGGAATGAGAGACCAGAATGGCGATGATAAGTCATTTTTAAAATGCCATGTAGAAGAGAAAGAAAAAGAGTGAAAATTACCCATGGCTCTCTTGACTTATGTATGAAAATACTTGACCTCATTCTGTATTAAATAAATGCATACTGAAATAGCAAGACACTTGTTTTTCTTACAACATTGGCAGGGATTTAAACACTTGACAAAATTCAGGGTCTGAGAGGAAATGGGGAAACATATACTATAACTGGTAGTGTGAAAGTAAACTGATAAAACATGAGCCAAGTTGGTGATACCTTCCAAAATTGTAAATGCTCATGTTCTTTGATTCAGCTACTCTACTCCTTGGAAAGGATATCTGGATGTGTGTGTGTGTGTGTGTGTGTGTGTGTGTGTGCGTGTAGGTGTATGTGCATGCATGTGCACGTGCACATGCACACAGGAAGAAAGTGAACAAAGAAGAGTGGTAGGAGAGTGGGAAGGGTGGATGAAATGGGTGGTGAGGGTCAAAAGATACAGTTATAAAATAACTAAGTCATGAGGATGTAATGCATGGCATGGTGGCTACAGCCGTTGGTCATGTATTACCTATTTGAAAGGTACCAAGAGAGTAAATCTTGAGAAAGTTCTTATTGTGATGATCATTTTGCAGTGTAGACAAGTATTGATTCATTATGTCCCACACCTGAATTGATAGACTAGGCCAATTACATCTCAATTTTAAAAAGATACAGAGATGTTTACTGAAGCATTGTTGCTTTTAAGAGTAAAAGCCTGCAATCCCATTTACAAGAGTAAAAACCTGACAATAACTTCAATGTGTAGAAGCAGGGGACTAGTTGAATAATGTCTATCAGACCCCATCTATGGAATACTATGTAACCGCCTAATTTGCTAAAGTTGACCTAAATGTACATAGGCAGGAGAGATAGAGGAAAGGGGGCATTATCTGGCATTCATCTTATCCTGTCTGGCTTTTTAAAATTTATATCAATAAGTTACATACATAAAATCAGATTAAAATGGATAGACAATGCCTAGATTGATAGGCAAAATAAAAGTTAATAATAATTACCTCTAACGAGTAGGAAGCTATGCAGGAAAAGGGATCTTTTGCTTTTCACTTTGTAAGCTCTCACCAACCATCTTTCATTTTTGCAGTAAACCTGCAATTGAGCTTTAACAAAAATGTCAATATATGTGGATCTGAGAAATTATACAACTTGTATCTCTGGGATTTAAACCTTCCAAAGATACCTTCATAATGTATCTTCCAAATTATAGCAATCTCAGATCTTGCACCCAAGATATTCACTGTGTTACCATACTCCTTTCTTTCTCTCCCACTCTTAGCTAAACCACCTCCTCTTCCCCGGACAGGCACTCAAATGGTATTCACCCTTCCCTCACACACACACTTAATATTCCAGCCCATGGCCTCCTTCCACATTCTTCACTCAGCTTGCAGTGCCCAGGCCTTCATCACATCTCTCCAGTTCTTCCCTTTCTTCAACAGCCCACTCTGCACAACTCCTTACTCTGTGAAGTCCTTTTTGATACCCTTGCTTTACATATATGGGGTGAAGACAAATTTTCCTTACAGTGTGGTGACAAAACAAGAAACACTAACAACCATAGTGTTCTACTACTGCTCTAACAAAGACCACTATCTAATTCTCTGTTGCTCTACATAAAGGTTTCTAAATATGTGTTTACAATGTCTTTTCTAGTTAAAAATAGAGCTACCCAAGGGCTCAGGAATCGCACTACCAGGTATTTATCCAAAGGATACAAACAATGATTCAAAGAGGCACATGCAACCCAATGTTGATAGCAGCAATGTCCACAATAGCTGAACGATGCAAGAGCCCAGTTGTCCATCAACAGATGAATGGATAAAGATGTAGTGTATACATACAATGCAATGTCATTCAGCCATCAATAAAAAATGAAATATTTCCATTTGCAATGACACAGATGAAACTACAGGACATTATGCTAAGGGAAATAAGTCAGTCAGAGAAAGACAAGTGCCAGATGATTTCACTCAAATGTGGAATTTAAGAAACAAAACAGAAAACATAGGGGAAGGGGAGGAAAAATAAAATAAGATGCAAGCAGATATATAGGCAAACCATAAGAGATGCTGAACTCTAAGAAACAAACTGAGGATTGCTGGAGGGGAGATAGGTGTGGGGATGAGGTAACTGGTTGATGGCCATTAAGGAGGGCCCTTGATATAATCAAACTGGGTATTGTACACAACTGATGAATGACTAAATTCTATCTCTGAAACTAATTTTTTAGAAGTCTTTTTTAGACCTTTTTTATGATGTTGTAAATCATACTCACATTAATAAAAAGCAACACAGCTTGGAAGCAGTTAGTTTCTTTTCACGGGGATTATCACCAGTAACCTCCCCACTGATGCAATTTATCCCAGCAAACGACTGACTCCAAATTACCCTCCTAGAAGCTGACAGTTAATCCACCCATGCTTTCAAATCAACCTTTATTTTATCTTCCCCTAAAAATGGATGATACTTTTAATGGATCAGATTAACTAAGATTTAAAAAGTAGATAACTCCTTGTGTTGGTAAAAAGTTGGAAAACAGGATAGTTGTGGAAAAAAATGGAAAACATTCGTTGGTGGCACTGCTTTCTAGCCAGTCTTTCACTTTCTGCCTAACTGAAAACTTGAGGTCTCTACTGATACTTGGTATCAGTCTCCACTTTTAAACAAGGGCAGAATAGTAGTTTAAATCTGATCTTTTCCATTAAGGGGAGTGAAACTGTCCCCCTAACTCCTTTTTGCTAAAGGAGAAACAGGTGATCAGTGGTGATCAAACAACTAAATACCAGGGTGCCTTTGTACTGTCCTGAGTCTCACAAGCTGTTCAACACACAGCATTGACCGCTGCCCCACACCTCCACCATAAGCCTAGAATGGTAAGAAACAGAGACAGTTCAGAGACCATCTAGTGACCACCTGACCCTCTTCTCTCCTCAGGTTTGATTATCCTTGTGCTGGTCTGCACAGATAGTAAACAAATGATAAACAATGTGGGCTCACCCTCCCATTCAAGCAATGATGACAATCTGGAATACTTTTAAAGTAGATCAAACACTTGTAAAAAACAAAAAACAAAGACTTGTAATCCTCTACTTTCATAACCTGAGTCTCACTCAAATACTCACAAGGTTGAGCTGAAATTAGAATTACTGGAAAACAATAAAATTCACAGAGAAACATCTCAATATCATCACCATACAGATTTCTCCAGTAGTTGGCTCCTCCAGAGATATGTAGAGAGAGCTCAGAAGAGTAAAAAGATGTACATGAATGGGCAGTGGAGCTGCATGCTGTCAAAGGGATTGTTCCTACAATGCAGCAAGCACTGTAGAAGACTGTTGCTGCTGGGATCTGAGTGAAACTGCTAGTGATTGTAAAATCCCTCTATTTTAGAGTTAGGAAAGCCAAGGTACAGAGAGGATAAATAGCATTACTGAAGCCAAGGACAAGCCATGGCCCCAATCCAGAATTAACATGGTTGAGTCTTGGTTTCTAGACAAGCCAGGTTATTCCTACTTCTGTTGCTGGGATGGTCCAACCTGGACATCCAGTGTGTGGCTCAGGAAATCATAATATACCAAGCTACTTTCTTCAGCATTGTCCAACATTCTTCTCACTTTACTCCCCTTGGATCAGATGTTCTGCTCCTACTATATTCTTCATCTGGGAACAACACTCAAGACACATCTGCAAATGTCACTAGAATGACTCCTCCAATACAGGTCAGGAAGTCATGATTTGAGTCCATCATCTTACTGTCTTCTCTAGTTTTGGGTGTGAGTTTATCTGCCATACTCTCCCTGTTGAATAAGAGAACTCATTCATTTCTTCTAGTTGACTAGATCTCCCTTCTCACTGCTCTATGTGTTTCTACTTGAAGCTCTCATCTGCATCAAAAATTGTGTCCACCTATCTAACTCACCTGAGCTCATGTCAAAATGATCCTGGACTTAGATGACCACAGAATGCAGAGCTCTTTCTTGAAATGTTATCAGCAGCTGGCATAAAAACTCATATGTAATGCCTCCAAGCAGGAAGCACAGCTATAGCAAGCACTGGAAAGTTACTGAGCACTGCTGTAGAGACCTGGAATTGCCACTGTGTACTACATTTTGCCAAGGGAGTTTTATCCTAGAACCCCAGAAATTTGGTCACAGCAACCAAAGGGAAAGTTAGTAATAGGCCACTTGAGGGGGGAAGGAGAGGAGACTAGAGATTTTTGTGGAATTATCTATTGATTTTCTGATTCATGAGAGGAAAAACCTCATAAGAATGAAAATACATACCTTCAAACAAGTGAAAATAATGCTTATAGTCTCCATAGGAAGGAAGCAAGGGAGCAAAAGTGGATGTAATGCAGGGCTCCAGTATGGCGCTGTCATCTGTGTATCATTAAACAGGATAACTAAAGTAGAGGTAATAAGATATGCAGATGTTCCATCAACAGTTAGCTAGTTCTTTATTATGTGTGTGATGTGGAGAGATGAAGAGGGTGCTATAACAGCATGCAAGGGGATGAACCCACATGATAGTGGAGCTGAGATGAGATGGAGCTGAGATGAGATGAGGCAAATCACTAATGGTTTAATATCTCATGCAAAAAGAAACAATCAACGAAACGAAAATCTCCCCCAGTTACATCGTATATTTTTACATCAAAAGTATGCAGAGAGTCAGTGATGTGGCCATTGATAAACCATAATCATATAGAGCACTCTGTTTCAGTTACCTATTGCTGTATAACAAAGTAGCTTAAAGCAACAGCATTTTACTTGCTCCTGAGTCTGCATTTAGGACTGAGCTCAGCTGGGCAGGTCTCATGCTAGTCTCACCTGGGTTTTCTCATAAGGCATCAGTTAATTGGCAGTTTGGAGATGGAGGGTTTATGAAGGCCTCTTTAACATGTCCAGGGCTTTAATGGTGGCTATGGTCTGAGCCTTTTCCTCCAAGGGGTTTTTTATCATTCAGTAGTCTTGCTGAATTCTTTACAGAGTAGTAAGAACACTGTAGGATAATGAAGGCAGAAGATGCAAAGCAAACTATGTCTTAGTTCTGGAATTCAGGCAATATCATCTTTACCACATTCCACTGGTCAAGACAAGGCAAGAGACCAGGCCAGATTTCAGGTTTGAAAAATAGACTCCACCTCTTAACAAGAGAAGGTGTGAAATATTATAACCATGTTTTCAATTAACTAGAGACTCCATAACTACTCATTTGAGTTCTGTTGATTGGCTAAGTCTCAGCCTTAATACTAGGAACTGAAATAATTCCTATGAGTTCTAAGTGCTGTTGCTCCAAATTTTACTATTCAATTTTACTAAGCAGCTCTCTCCCACTCCTGTATTTGTTTTCTAGTTAACAGATTTGTAATAATTAATTTTAATTTCTTAATGAATTAACATCCTGTTACTATATATGAAGCCTGGGGAAGCCACATGACCTTCTTGAGTCTTCTGTGTTCAGGACAGAAGAGCCTTCTGTCAAAGAATATTTAGAACACTGAGGCAGAAGAACCCAGCCACTTGCTTAATTTGAAAGTAATCTAGAGTTCCTTTCATATAGAAATTTCTACCATCAACATATACAGAACTGTCTGATGAGTTTTAAGATGTCCAAAGGATGGCAACTTAATGCATCTGAGATAAAGTCATAAAAGCAAAAGATATCAGCAAAAGTAGGCAAAGACTGAGCAAGCAAGTTCTCAATCCCAGGTACAGGAGTGAGGGTATACATGACCACCCTCCAACATAGACTCTCTACCTTTTTCCCACCCCTGTCTCCCCAGATCACTTGCATGTCACTTGCTTCTGGAAATGCTAGAGTTGTGATATGAAGACAATAGCTGTGATACTAGAGCCCAGATCTCTTCTGTGGGAATACCTTCACAGAAGAGGCTGTGAGGAGCAGCTAAAGCAAGCCAAGGCGGACAGTCCAAGGCAGGCTTGCAGAGGTTCAGGACAGCAATGTGTGGGTAACTGGCTACCAGTCATTTGGGAAAAGCAGGCAAAGACTCAAGCAGAGAACTATGTGCCACAGTGGCCCATGTCCCTAAAGCAGAAGAATGGCTACAGCATAGCCAACAGAACAGTCTGTACTCATTGGAGAATCTTCCTGCCAATTACTCTAGAGGAAATATTTAGGGAGGAGAACCCAGGAAAAGATTTAATTTCTGCTTCAGAAGCAAGGCAGAGAAATGAGACTCAGAATTTTGTATTAGGCCATCGGCAAGAAGGAGGAGCAAGGGTCCTCACCTCACCTGGCCCCACCAACTTACCAGGATAACTGTCAATCATCCTGAAAATATATTAATTCTACCTGAGATTTAAAGAGATAAAGGCCAAGAACGCTGAAGAGAGAAGGATTTCGCTTCTAACAAGGTAGGAAGGCGGAAAAAAATAAAATAAAAAAGAATCAAGGAGGGGAGGGGCCCCGTGTGGTACTCAGCTAAGAGGGGCAGAGAGAGACTCCAGAACAGGAGAGCCCTGCCCCAGAGATGCAGGAACTTTAAAAAATCTACATGGGATTCTTTCCAGAGAGGCGCTCAGCAGGGAATTCGGGCAGAGAGCACAGGATGGGCAGGGGAGCCTCCAGTTTCCCGGAATCTCTAACAGAGGAAGTGCGCCAGGGGAGAGCGCCCGCCACACAGTGGGGCGAGCTCAGTAAAGGGCTGGAGCCTGCACCTGGCGAGGCCTCGGGGAGAAGCCGGTCGGTCAGGCGGGGCTCCAGATGGAGGGGGCTGCGCCCTGCTGCCTTCGGAGCCGCGGCCCCAGGAGCAGGATTCCAGCAGCACAGACCCCAGATCCCAGGGCTCCGGGGGACACAGCCCAGGATCCTGCGCTCCCCTGGGACGGGCGGAGGCAGGGAAGGCACAGAACAGCAAGGAATTTCCTACCTCGGGCCGCCCCAGGCGGAGGCAGAGAGGGCTCAGGACGGTGAGGACTCTTCTGCCGCCGGGTGCCCCCCCCCGCCCCCGGAGCATCTAGGCCAGTGCAAACTGAGAGCTGCAGGTGGTTACTGGGGAAGCTGACACAGAGCTGGAGAACTGGCCTCCGCCAGTGTTGCTGTTTCTCCTGATGTCGCTGGGTTCCTGGGAGGGGCGGGGCCGCCAGGGGAAAGAGGCCTCATCGGGGTAAACAGCTCCCACTGAGTCCAGCACCCAGCAGGGGACGGGGCAGCTCCCCAGGTACACGCACCTGGAATTAGCACAGCAGGCCCCTCCCCCAGAAGACCAGCTAGAAGGACAAGGAAGAGCAAATTCTTCCCCAAGCAGCGCTAGAAAGCTCCAGGGGAAGTCAAGGGATTTACAGTATATAGAACCAGAGAGTACCCCCTCCGTTTCTTTTTTTCTTCCTTTTGCCAGTACACACTTTCTTTTAATAACAGGACTGTAAATTTCCAAATTTTCTCTTTTCCCTCTTTAACTACAGTATTTTAACACTGTTCATTTTTAAGTTTCTCCGTCTTGACTTTCATATTTCTACACATCACAGTCTTAGATATATTTTCCACTTCTAAATTTCCTTCAACATACACAGCTAAATTTTGGGACATATACAAGATATGTTTTTTTGCTTTACGTTTTTTTGTTTCCTCTGCCTCATTTTGTTCTACAATGGCAGAAGTTAATACCTTCTAAAACATGACCCGCATGCACCCAGAACCAAGTGGAATACCGTGCTGGTTCATTCTGTGAGATTATTTCTCTCTTCATTCCCATTCTGCCCCCTCTTTTATCCTCATTTATGTTTTGGTGGTCAATGTTGGGGCCATCTACAAATATCACTAGTTTATATAAATTTGGGATTGAGCATATTCTAACATACAGAGAACTTAATATACTCAGAACCAAGAGGATCACCCTCTAGGGCCACTCAGGTAGACTACAATCTCCCTCCGCTACAACTTCGTCACCCCCACCATCTCCCAGGACCCTCCCTTTCCTCTTCTTTTTTCTTTTTTCTTTTTTTCTTTTCTCTTTACATTTGCTTTTTTCTCTTCTTTTTCCTTTTTTCCTCTCTTTGGGATTCTTGGCCTTTTATTATTTACTACTTTGTTTTAAATTTTGTTTTTTCATTTTAGTGGTCCTTTGTTTTATTTCGTTCTGATCTTTGTTTCAATTTCTGGTCTCTGACCTCGCCAGAATCATCTAGGGAGAAATTTACTTGTATAGTGCTTGATATTCTTGACTCAGCCCACTCATACAGCCACTCTGCACTGAGCAAAATGACTAAAAGAAAGAACTCACCACAAAAGAAAGAATCAGAAACAGTACTCTCTGCCACAGAGTTACAGAATTTGGACTACAATTCAATGTCAGAGAGCCAATTCAGAAGCACAATTATAAAGCTACTGGGGCTCTGGAAAAAGCATAAAGGATTCAAGAGGCCTCATGACTGCAGAATTTAGATCTAATCAGGCCAAAATTAAAAATCAATTAAATGAGATGCAATTCAAACTTGGAGGTCCTAACGACGAAGGTTAATGAGGTAGAAAAAAAAGAGTGACATAGAATACAAGTTGATGGTAAGGAAGGGAGCTGAGGAAAAAACAGAAAAAAAAACAATTAAAAGACCATGAGGAAAGGTTATGGGAAATAAATGAGAGCCTCAGAAGGAAAAATATACGTTCAATGGGGTTTCAGAGAGCGCCGAGAGAGACAGAGGCTTAGAAGCATATTTGAACAAATCATAGCTGAGAACTTCCTAATTTGGGGAGAAAAACAGGCATTCAGATAGATACAGGAAATAGAGAGATCCACCCCCCCTAAAATCAATAAAAACCATTGAACACCTTGAATTTAATAGTGAAACATGCAAATTCCAAAATTAAGGAGAAAACGTTAAGCAGCAAGAAACAAGACATCCCTAACTTATATGGGGAGAAATATCAGATTAACCACAGACCTCTCCACAGAGACCTGGCAGGCCAGAAAGGGCTGGCAGGATATATTCATGGTTCAAATGAGAACATGCAGCCAAGGATGCTATATCCAGCAAGGCTCTCATTCAGAATAGAAGGAGAGATAAAGACCTTCCAAGATAGGCATAAACTGAAAGAATATGTGACCACCAAGCCAGCTCTGCAAAAAATATTAAGGGGTACTCTGTAAAAGAAAGAGGAAGTTGGGATCCCTGGGTGGCGCAGCGGTTTGGCGCCTGCCTTTGGCCCAGGGTGTGATCCTGGAGATCCGGGATCGAATCCCACGTCGGGCTCCCGGTGCATGGAGCCTGCTTCTCCCTCTGCCTATGTCTCTGCCTCTCTCTGTCTCTCTCTCTGTGTGTGACTATCATAAATAAAAAAAATTTAAAAAAAAAAAGAAAGAGGAAGGCCAAAGAAATAATCCACTAAAACAGGGATCTGAATAGATATTATGATGACACTAAATTCATATCTTTCAACAGTAACTCTGAACATGAATGGACTTAATGATCCCATCAAAAGATGCAGGGTTTTGGACTGGATAATGAAGCAAGACCCATCTATTTGCTGTCTACAAAGACTAATTTTAGACCTAAGGACACCTCCAGCCTTAAAATGAAAGGTTGGAAAACAACTTACCATTCAAATGGTCCTCAAAAGGAAGCTGGGGTAGCCATCCTCATGTCAGATAAATTAATGTTTATCCCAAGACTGTAGTAAGAGACGGAAGAGGGACACTATATCATATTTAAAGGGTCTATTCAACAAGAAGACTAACAATCATGAATATTTATGCCCCTAATGTGGGAGTTACCAAGTATACCAATCAATTAATAACAAAAGTAAAGACATATTTAGATAATAATACAATAATAGTAGGAGACTTCAACACTGCACTTTCTGCAAATGACATATCTTCTAAGCACAACATCACCAAAGAAAAAAGAGCTTTAAATGATACACTGGACCAGATGGATATCACAGATATTTACAGAAGTTTACATCCAAATGCAACTGAATACACATTCTCCTCAAGTGCACATGGAACTTTCTCCAGAATAGACCACATACTGGATCACAAATCAGGTCTTAACCAATACCAAAAGATTGATATTGCCCTCTGCATATTTTCAGACTATAGTGCTGTGAAAAATGAACTCAATCAGAGAACAAATTTGAAAGAAACTCAAACACATGTAGGTTAAAGAGCATCCTGCTAAAAGATGAATGGGTCAAATAGGAAATTAGAGAAGAATTTAAAAGTTTCATGGACTCTAATGAGAATGAAGATACAAACCATTCAAAATCTTTGGGATACAGCAAAAGCAGTCCTAAGAGGGAAATACATCCCAATAAAAGCATCTCTCAAAAAATTGGAAAAAACTCAAATACTCAAGCTAACCTTGCACCAAAAGGAACTGGAGAAAGAACAGCAAATAAAATCTACACCCAGCAGAAAAATAGAGTTAATAAAGATTCGAGCAGAACTCAATGAAATAGAGACCTGAAGAATTGTAGAACAGATCGACAAACCAAAAATTGATTCTTTGTAAGAATTAATAACATAGATAAATCATAAGTGAGCCTTATTAAAAACAAAAGAGAAAAACTCTAATTAATAAAATCACGAATTAAAAAGGAGAGATCACAACCATACGAAAGAAATAAAAACGATTTTAAAAACATATCATGAGTGGCTATACACCAATAAATTAGGCAATCTAGAAGAAATGGACACATTTCTGGAAAAAACACAAATTACCAAAACTAGAACAGGAAGAATAGAAAACCTGAGCAGGCCAATAGCCAGGGAGGAGATTGAAGCAGTCATTAAACACTTCCCAGACACAAAAGTCCAGGGCCAGATGGCTTCCCAGGAGAATGCTGTCAAACGTTTAAGGAAGAAAACAATACCTATTCTACTAAAGCAGTTCCGAAAGATAGAAAGAGACAAAATACTTAGAAACTCGTTTTTTGAGGCCAGCATCACCCCTAATTCCAAAACCAGACAAAACCCACGAAAAAGGAGAAATATAGACCAATATCCCTGATGAACTCGGATGCAAAAATTCTCACCAAGATATGAGTCAACAGGATCCATCAGCATATTAAGAAGATTATTCACCATGACCAAGTGGGATTTATCCCCGGCATACAAGGCTGGTTCAACACTGTAAAACAATCAATGTGATTCATCATATCAGCAAGAGAAAAAACAAGAACCATAGGATCCTCTCAAGAGATGCAGAGAAAGCATTTGACAAAATACAGCATCCATTCCTGATCAAAGCTCTTCAGAATGTAGGGACAGAGGGAACATTCCTCAGCATCTTAAAAGCCATCTACAAAAAGCCCACAGGATAATATCCTTCTCAATGGGGAAACACTGGGAACGTTTCCACTAAGATCAGGAACCAAGACAGGACACCTTCACCACTGTTATTTCAGCATAGTACTAGAAGTTGTAGCCCTCAGCAATTAGACAACAAAAAGAAATAAAAGGCATTCAAATTGGCAAAGAAGGAGTCATTCCCTCCCTCTTTGTAGATGACATGATACTCTACGTAGAAAAACCCAAAAGACTCCACCCCAAGATTGCCTAGAACTCATACAGCAATTTGGCAGCGTGGCAGTATACAAAATCAATGCCCAGAAATCAGTGGTATTTCTATACATGAAAAATGAGACTGAAGAAAGAGAAATTAAGGAGTTAATCCCATTACAATTTTACCCAAAAGTGTAAGATACCTAGGAATAAACCTAACCAAAGAGGTAAAGGATCTATACCCTAAAAACTACAGAACACTTGTGAAAGAAATGGAAGAAGACACAGACAGATGGAAAAGTATTCCATGCTCATGGATTGGAAGAATTAATATTGTGAAATGTCAATGCTACCCAGGGCAATTTACACATTTAATGCAATCCCTATCAAAATACCATGGACTTTCGTCAGAGAGTTGGAACAAATCATCTTAAGATTGTGTGGGATCAGAAAAGACCCCAAACAGCCAGGGTAATATTGAAAAGAAAACCAGGGATCCCTGGGTGGCGCAGCGGTTTGGCGCCTGCCTTTGGCCCCGGGCGTGATCCTGGAGACCCGGGATCGAATCCCACATCGGGCTCCCGGTGCATGGAGCCTGCTTCTCCCTCTGCCTCTCTCTCTCTCTCTCTCTCTGTGTGACTATCATAAATAAATAAAGAAAAAAAATATTAAAAAAAAAGAAAAAGAAAACCAGAGCCGAGGGCATCACAATGCCAGATTTCAGGTTGTACTACAAAGCTGTGGTCATCAAGACAGTGTGGTACTGGCACAAAAACAGACACATAGATCAATGGAACAGAATCTCAGAATCCAGAAGTGGACCTTTATGGTTAACTAATATTCAACAAAGCAGGAAAGACTATCTGCTGGAAAAAGGACTGTCTCTTCAATAAATGGTGCTGGGAAAGTTGGACAGCCATGTGCAGAAGAATGAACAAGACCACTCTCTTTCACCATACACAAAGATAAACTCAAAATGATGAAAGGTCTAAATGTGAGACAAGAATCCATCAAAATCCTACTGGAGGAAAACAGGCAACACCCTTTTTTAACTTGGCCACAGTAACTTCTTGCAAGATACGTCTAAGATGGCGAGGGAGACAAAAGCAGAAATGAACTATTGGGACTTAATCAAGATAAAAAGGCCTCTGTACTGCAAAAGAAACAGTCAACAAAACTAAAAGACAATCCACAGAATGGAAGAAGATATTTGCAAATGACATATCAGATAAAGGACTAGTAACTCAACAACCCAGAAACAAACAATCCAATCATGAAAAGGGCAAAAACATGGACAGAAATTTCATCAAAGAAAACATACACATGGGCAACAAGCACATGAGAAAATGCTCTGCGTCACTGGCCATCAGGGAAATACAAATCAAAACCACAATGAGATACCACCTCACACCAGTGAGAATGGGGAAAATTAGCAAGACAGGAAACAACAAATGTTGGAGAAGATGTGGAGAAAGGGGAACCCTCTTGCACTGTTGGTGGGAATGTGAACTGGAGCAGCCACTCTGGAAAACTGTGTGGAGGTTCCTCAAAGAGTTAAAAATAGACCTGCTCCTATGACCCAGCAATTGCACTACTTGGGATTGACCCCAAAGTTACAGGGAAAGACAGAGACACCTGCACCCCAATGTGCACAACAGCAATGTCCACAATAGCCAAATTGTGGAAGGAGTTTGGTGTCGGTTGACAGATGGATGGATAAAGAAGATGTGGTCTATACATACAATGGAATATTTCTCAGCCATTAGAAATGACAAATACCCACCATTTGCTTCAACGTGGATGGAACTGGAGGGTATTATGCTGAGTGAAGTAAGTCAATCGGAGAAGGACAAACATTACCTGATTTCATTATATGGGGAATATAAAAATTAGTGAAAGGGATATTAAAGGGGAAAGGAGGGAAAATGAGTTGGAAATATCAGAGAAAAGGGCCAAGACGGCGGAAGAGTAGGGTCCCCAATCACCTGTCCCCACAAAATTACCTAGATAACCTTCAACTCGTCCTGAAATCTACGAATTCGGCCTGAGATTTAAAGAGAGAACAGCTGGAACGCTACAGTGAGAAGAGTTCGCGCTTCTGTCAAGTAGGAAGACGGGGAAAAAGAAATAAAGAATCAAAAGGCAATCCAAGGGGGAGGGGCCCGCGAGGAGCCGGGCTGAGGCCGGGGCGAGTGTCCCCAGGACAGGAGAGCCCCGTCCCGGAGACGCAGGAGCTGCACCGACCTTCCCGGGGGAAAGGGGCTCGCGGGGAGGTGGAGCAGGACCCAGGAGGGCGGGGATGCCCTCGGGCTCCCGGGGACACTAACAGACACCTGCGCCCCGGAGATGCGCCGAGCTCCCTAAGGGCTGCAGCGCGCACGGCGGGACCCGGATCAGCTCGGAGGGGGGAGGGCGGAGGAAGGAAGGAAGAGGCTGAAGAGGGGGGGCTGCGGGTAGGGAGAAGAGGGGGGGCGGGGGAGGAGCAGAGGAGGAGGCAGGAGGGGAGGGAGAAGAAGAAGGGGCGGAGAGGAGGAGAAGAGGGGAGGGGGAGGGGCGGACGGGGAAAGAGGGGGGGGATAGGGGGGGAAGGGGACGGAGGGGGGGGGGGGGGAGGGGAGCAGCTGGGGGGCGATCGGGGCGGCTCGAGGAGGGGGCTGCAGGGCGGGAGCAGCTCGGGGGCCCGGGGGCGGCCGCGGAGGGGGGCTGCGGGGCGGGAGCACGAATCCACCAGCGCAGGCCCCGGAGCACTGGGCGCCGGGACACAGCCCAGGATCCGGCCTCCCCGGGACAGGCAGAGGCCGGGAGGGCCCAGGACAAGCAAGGACGCTCCTGCCCCGAGCTGAGCAGATCAGCGGCCCCGCCCCGGAGCCTCCAGGCCCTGCAGACGGAGAGCTCCGGAGTTACTGCGGGAGCTGACTCCAGGACTCCAGAGCTGACCCCGCCACTGGGGTTGTTCCTTCTGGGGCCTCACGGGGTTAAACAACCCCCACTGAGCCTCAAAGTGGCCTCACCAGATAAACAGCTTAAACATCACTCACTGAGCCCTGCACCAGGCAGGGGGCTGAGTAGCTCCCCCAAGTGCTAACACCTGAAATCAAAACAGCAGGCCCTGCCCCCAGAAGACCAACTAGAGGGACAGGGGAAAAGCAAATTATTGAGCAAGCAGCACTGGAAAGTTCCAGAGGAAGTCGAGGGACTTACAGTATACAGAATCAGAAGATATACCCCCTTGTTTTGTTGTTTGTTGTTGTTGTTGTTGTTTATTTCTGTTTTGCTTCCCCCCCTTTTTCTTTTTTCTTTCTTCTTTTCTCTTTTTTTATCGTTTTTTTTTCTTCTTTTCTTTTTATTTCCTTCTTTCTCTTTCTCTCTTTTTCTCCTTTTCCCAAAAAAACTTGCTTTTGGCCACTCTGCAGTGAGCAAAATGACTAGAAGGAAAAGCTCACCTCAAAAGAAAGAATCAGAAACAGTCCTCTCTCCCACAGATATACAAAATCTGGATTACAATTCAATGTCAGAAAGCCAATTCAGAAGCACTATTACAAAGCTACTGGTGACTCTAAAAAAAGCATAAAGGACTCAAGAGACTTCATGACTGCGGAATTTAGATCTAATCAGGCTGAAATTAAAAATCAATTGAATGAGATGCAATCCACATAGAGGTCCTAATGACGAGGATTAACGATGTGGAAGAACACGTGAGTCTTTGATGGCAAAGAGGGAAACTGAGGAAAAAAGAGACAAACAGAAGATCATGATGATAGATTAAGAGAAATAAGTGACAGCCTCAGGAAGAAAAATCTACATTTAATTTGGGTTCCTGAGGGTGCCAAAAGGACAGAGGTCCAGAATATGTATTTGAACAAATCGTAGCTGAAAACTTTCCTAATCTGGGAAGGAAACAGGCATTCACATCCAGGAAACAGAGAGATCCCCCCTAAAATCAATAAAAACCACTCAAACACCTCGACATTTAATAGTGCAGCTTGCAAATTCCAAAGGTAAGAGAAGATCCTTAAAGCAGCAAGAGACGAGATCCATAACTTATATGGGGAGAAATATAAGATTAACAGCATACTTCTCCACAGAGAGCTGGCAGGCCAGAAAGGGCTGGCAGGATATATTCAGGGTCCTAAAAGAGAAAAACATGCAGCCAAAAATACTTCATCCAGCAAGGCTCTCATTCAGAATAGAAGGAGAGATGAAGAGCTTCCAAGACAGGCAGGAACGGAAAGAATATGTGACCTTCAAACCAGAACTGCAAGAAATTTTAAGGAGGACTCTTAATATGCCCCCTTTAAGAAGTCCAATGGAACAATCCACAAAAACAGGCACGGAATAGGTATCATGATGACACTAAACTCATATCTTTCAATAGTAACTCTGAACGTGAACGGGCTTAATAACCCCATCAAAAGGCGCAGGTTTTCAGACTGGATAAAAAAGCAGGACCTATCGAATTGCTGTCTACAAGAGACTCATTTTAGACAGAAGGACACCTACAACCCGAAAATAAAAGGTTGGAGAACCATTTACCATTCAAATGGTCCTCAAAAGAAAGCAGGGGTAGCCATCCCTATATCAGATAAACTAAAATTTACCCCGAAAGACTGTAGTGAGAGATGAAGAGGGATAGATACTATGTCATACTTAAAGGATCTATCCAACAAGAGGACTTAACAATCCTCAATATATATGCCCCGAATGTGGGAGCTGCCAAATATTTAAACCAATTAATAACCAAATGAAGAAATACTTAGATAATAATACACTTATCCTTGGTAACTTCAATCTAGCTCTTTCTACCCTCGATAGGTCGTCTAAGCACAACATCTCCAAAGAAACGAGAGCTTTAAATGATACACTGGACCAGATGGATTTCACAGAAATCTATAGAACTTTACATCCAAACTCAACTGAATACACATTCTTCTCAAGTGCACATGGAACTTTCTCCAGAATAGACCAAATACTGGGTCACAAATCGGGTCTGAACCAATACCAAAATATTGGGATCTTCCCCTGCATATTCTCAGACCATACTGCCTTGAAATTAGAACTAAATCACAACAAGAAGTTTGGAAGGACTTCAAACACGGGGAGGTTAAGGACCATCTTGCTAAAAGATGAAAGGGGTCAACCAGGAAAATAGAGAAGAATTAAAAAGATTCATGGAAACTAATGGGAATGAAGATACAACCATTCAAAATCTTTGGGATACAGCAAAAGCAGTTCCTGAGGGGGGGAAAAGCTCACAATACACGCATCATCCAAAAAAACTGGGAAAGAACTCAAATACAAAGCTAACCTTACACCTAAAGGAGCTAGAGAAAAAACAGCAAATAGATCCTACACCCAGCAGAAGAAGAGAGTTAATAAAATTCGAGCAGACCAGAGGAACTGTGGAACAGATCAACAAAACCAGGAGTTGGTTCTTTGAACGAATTAAAAAGACAGACATTAGCCAGCCTTATTAAAAAGAAGAGAGAGGAGACTCAAATTAATAAAATCATTAATGAGAATGGAGAGATCACTACCAACACCAAGGAAATACAATTTTAAAAACATATTATGAACAGCTATATGCCAATAAATTAGGCAATCTAGAAGAAATGGACGCATTTCTGGAAAACCACAAACTACCAAAACTGGAACAGGAAGAAATAGAAAACCTGAACAAGCCAATAACCAGGGAGGAAATTGAAGCAGTCATCAAAAACCTCCTAAGACACAAAAGTTCCAGGGCCAGATGGCTTCCCTGGTGAATCCTATCAAACGTTTAAAGAAGAAACCATAACCTATTCTACTAACGCTGTTTGGAAAGATAGAAAAGAGATGGAGTACTTCCAAACTCATTCTATGAGGCCAGCATCACCTTAATTCCAAAACCAGACAAAGACCCCACCAAAAAGGAGAATTATAGACCAGTATCCCTGATGAACATGGATGCAAAAATTCTCAACAAGATACTACCAATAGGATACAACAGTACATTAAGAAGATTATTCACCATGAACAAGTGGGATTTATCCCGGGGCGTAAGACTGGTTCAACACTTGTAAAACAATCAATGTGATTCATCATATCAGCAAGAGAAAAAAAAAAGAACCATGTGATCCTTTCAATAGATGCAGAGAAAGCATTTGACAAAATACAGCATCCATTCTGATCAAAACTCTTCAGAGTGTAGGGATAGAGGGAACATTCCTCAACGTCTTAAAAGCCATCTACGAAAAGCCCACAGCAAATATCATTCTCAATGGGGAAGCAATGGGAGCCTTTCCCCTAAGATCAGGAACAAAACAACGGATTGTCCACTCTCACCCACTGCTATTCAACATAGTACCAGAAGTCCTAGCTTCAGCAATCAGACAACAAAAGACATAAAAGGGCATTCAAATTGGCAAAGAAGAAGTCAAATTCTCCTTCTTCATTCACCGATGACATGATGCTGTACATATAAAACCCAAAATACTCCACTCCCAAGATTGCTAGAACTCATAAAGTAATTCAAAAGTGTAGGAGGATACAAAATCAATGCCCAGAAGTCAGTATCATTTCTATAGACTAACAATGAGACTGAAGAACGCGAAATTAAGGAGTCAATCCCACTTAAAATTGCACCCAAAAGCATAAGATACCTAGGAATAAACCTAACCAAAGAAGTAAAGGATCTATACTCTAAAACCTATAGAAACTTCTGAAATTGAGGAAGACACAAAGAGATGGAAAAATATTCCATGCTCATGGATTGGAAGAATTAATATTGTGAAATTGTCAATGTTACCCCGGGGCAATTTACAGGTTTAATGCAATCCCTATCAAAATACTATGGACTTTCTTCAGAGAGATAGACAAATTATTTTAAGATTTGTGTGGAATCAGAAAAGACCCTGAATAGCCAGGGGAATATTAAAAATGAAAGCCATAATCTGGGGGCATCACAATGCCAGATTTCAGGTTGTACTACAAAGCTGTGGTCATCAAGACAGTGTGGTACTGGCACAAAAACAGACACATAGATCAATGGAACAGAATAGAGAACCCAGAAGTGGACCCTCAACTGTATGGTCAACTAATATTTGACAAAGAGGAGAAAGACTATCCACTGGAAGAAAGACAGCCTCTTCAATACATGGTGCTGAGAAATTGGACATCATCCACATGCAGAAGGATGAAACTAGACCAGCTCTCTTGCACCATACACAAAGATAAACTCAAAAAGGATGAAGATCTAAATGTGAGACAAGATTCCATCAAAATCCTAGAGGAGAACACAGGCAAACACCCTTTTTGAACTTGGCCACAGTAACTTCTTTGCAAGATACATGCAGGAAGGCAAAAGAAACGAAAGCAAAATGAACTATTGGGACTTCATACAAGATAAGAAGCTTTTGCACAGCAAAAGGATACAGTCAACAAAACTAAAAAGACAACCTACAGAATGGGAGAAGATATTTGCAAATGACGTATCAGATAAAGGGCTAGTTTCAAAATCTATGAAGAACTTATTATCAACAGACAAAGAAACAAACAATCCAATCATGAAATGGGCAAAAGATATGAACAGAAATCTCACAGAGGAAGAACATAGACATGGCCAAGATGCACATGAGAAAATGCTCTGCATCACTTGCCATCAGGGAAATACAAATCAAAAACCACAATCAAAGACCACCCTCACACCAGTGAGAATGGGGAAAATTAACAAGGCAGGAAACAACAAATGTTGGAGAGGATGTGGAGAATGGGGAACCCTCTTGCTCTTGGGTGGGAATGTGAACTGGAGCAGCCACTCTGGAAAAACTGGTGTGAGGTTCTTCAAAGAGTTAAAAATAGATCTGCCCTGCGACCCAGCAATTGCACTGTTGGGATTTACCCCCAAAGATACAGATGCAATGAAATGCCGGGGACACCTGCACCCCCATGTTTCTAGCAGCAAGGTCCACAATAGCCAAGCTGTGGAAGGAGCCTCGGTGTCCATCGAAAGATGAATGGATAAAGAAGATGTGGTTGTGTATACAATGGAATATTACTCAGCCATTAGAATAGAAATTACCCACCATTTGCTTTGAAGTGGATGGAACTGGAAGGTATTATGCTGAGTGAAGGAGTCAATCAGAGAAGGACAAAAATTATATGGGTCACATTCATTTGGGGAATATAAATAATAGTGAAAGGGAATAAAGGGGAAAGGAGAAAAAATAAGTGCAAAAGATCAGAAAGGGAGAAAGAACATGGAAGACTCCTAACTCTAGGAAACGAATTAGGGGCTGGTGGAAGGGGAGGAGGGTGGGTGTGTGGGGGTGCCTGGGTGGCAGGCACTGAGTGGGCACTTGACTGGATTAGCACGGGGTGTTTTCTGTATGTTCACAAATTGAACACCAATAAAAAATAAATTTATTATTAAAAAAAACACAGACTGCAAAAATGAACTATTGGGACATAATCAAAAACTTAATCAGATAGAAGCCCCTGCACCCGCAAAAGAACAGTTAACAATACTAAAAGACAGCCTACAGAAAGGGATAAGATATTTGCAAAATGACGTTCAGATAAAGGGCTAGTATCCAAGATCTATAAAGAACTACTAAACTCAACACCCAAGAAAGAAACAATCCAATTAATGAAATGGGCAAAAGAAATGAACAGAAATCTCACAGAGGAGACATAGACATGGCCAACATGCACATGAGAAAATGCTCTGCAATCACTTGCCATCAGGGAAATACAATCAAAACCACAGTGAGACCACCTCACAACCAGTGAGAATGGGGAAAAATTAACAAGGCAGGAAACAACAAATGTTGGAGAGGATGTGGAGAAAAACGGGAACCCTCTTTGCACTGTTGGTGGGAATGTGAAACTGGCGCAGCCACTCTGGAAAACTGTGTGGAGGTTCCTCAAAGAGTTAAAAATAGACCTGCCCTACGACCCAGCAATTGCACTGTTGGGGATTTACCCCAAAGATTCAGATGCAATGAAACGCCAGGACACCTGCACCCCGATGATTATAGCAGCATTGCCCACAATAGCCAAACTGTGGAAGGAGCACTCAGTGTCCATTGAAAGATGAATGGATAAAGAAGCTGTGGATTTATGTATACAATGGAATATTACTCAGCCATTAGAAATGACAAATACCCACCATTTGCTTCAACGTGGATGGAACTGGAGGGTATTATGTTGAATGAAATAAGTCAATCGGAGAAGGACAAGAATTATATGGTCTCATTCATTTGGGGAATATAAATTTTAGTTAAAGGAATAAAGGGGAAGGGAGAAAAATAAGTGGGAAATATCATAAAGGGATAAAGAACATGGCAAGACTCCTAACTCGGGAAACAAACTAGGGGTGGTGGAAGGGGAGAAGGGAGAGGGTATGGGTGCCTGGGTGGCAGGCACTGAGTTGGGCACTTGACTGGATTAGCACTGGGTGTTATTCTGTATGTTGGCCAAATTGAACACCAATAACAAATAAATTTATTATTTAAAAAAAGGAAATATCAGAGAGGTGACAGAACATGAGAGACTCCTGACTCTGGAGGACAAACAAGGGGTAGTGGAAGGGGAGGTGGGCAGGGGAATGCCGTGACTGGGTGATGGGCACTGAGAGGTCACTTGACGGGATGAGCACTGGGTGCTATATGCTATATGTTGGCAAATTGAACTCCAATAAAAAAAATACAACAAAAGAAGGTAGATTCAGGAATGCCTGATGACTTTTAGTTAAGCATCTTCTTTGGTTCAGGTCATGATTTCAGGGTCTTGAGATCGAGCCCCATTGGGCTCCCTGCTCAGTGGGGAGTCTGCTTCTCCCTCTATCTCTGTACCTCTCCACTGCTCATGCTCACTCGCTCTCTCAAATCTTTTTTTTAAAAAAAGGATTCATCACAAAGATCTACCAAAAATTGCTACAAGAATATGAGTGTATATGTGGCATTTTTAAAGAATCTTAAAATAAGTAGGCATTAATACAACTTTATCAGAGTTATTAGTTTCTAAATCAATAGTTTAGTTTGTTTAAAGAACAGAAAGATTTCGTTTCTAGACTATATGATCTCTAGATCCCAAAATTTCTAAAATGCCTCAGCTGTTCAGACTTAGAAACCATGATCCAGAAACAGATAAAGGAATGCAGTAATATTCACATATGAGATTCTTTAAGGTTACTTAAGATAACAGCCAATTCTTGGTAGCAACAAGATAAGTTATGGTGAACACCTTTTAGAGTGTTCATTAGAGTTGAAAGGCAATACAGAGAGGGAAATACTGTTTTATTGTTGATTTTTTAGTAAGTTATATAAATAAAAGCCTTGAATGAGACCATGTTTGAGTGATGAAGTAATCGTGCAGTTGTAAAATAACCAGAAATTTCTTGTTAGCCTGCAAATAAAGAACTTGGAAACAACATATAATCATATGAAACCGATACCAAATGAAGAAAATAATGACCTCAGTTGTGTTACTTCTGCTATTATCAAGTCATAAATAGCAGGCCAGAGGAATAGTCTATTAATGAAAAGCTCAAGAATCCAATTTAGTAAGTAAGCCTAGATGTTTTTTTTTTTAAATCTAAAGTGAAGAGAAAAGAGCTCACTATGTGAGGTGTTGGGTGTGTTAATTATCTTGATCTTGGTCATAACTTCACAGTGAATGTGTATATCAAATTATCACAATGTACACTTTAAATGTATACAATTATATTGACAATTATTCCTCAATAAAGTTGGGGAAGGCGAGTGTGGAAATTTGATTCTCACCTTGAATCTACCGTTTAACATCTCTGTGCCTGACTATTATCATTGATAAAATAAATAGGTGGGGACAAATGATCTCAAATTCCAGTTCAAAATTCCACAATTCCATTATATAATCAACAGTTCTCTAGGTAACCAAAGGAATGAGTTAATAGGAATCAAACTGATCCTTAGAGGATAAAAGTCAAATTGCCATATGTCAATTGCCATATGGCAGTTTGGTAGATAGTTTGAGTAAAGGCCGTTAACCAATTCAAAGCAATGAAAATACAACAGTGAAAAGAAATAGCATGCCAATTTCCAATACTAAATTGTCGAACACATTCTCTGTTTGGCACCTTTTGAGGGATAAGACAATTGGAAGTGGTGGATTAAGGTGATAACTTTGGTTTGAGACATTTCCCTATAATTAAAGAGGGGTGAACAGGAAGCATTTTCAATTTTAATTATCCCCCAAAACCAAAATAAAAAAGTACTTGCTACACAGTGTTTTCATAAATATATAATAACATAATTTATATAAAACATCCAGCATAGGGTTCTGAAACACAGAAGTCCTAACATTAGCTCCTCCCTTTATCATTAATTAGGGTACTCAGAGATACACATAGACATGGTTGTTGCCTAAATGTAACCTAGTACATAAAATTAATAGGGATATAAAATGTTGATCACTTTCTTTTTTCTGTGATTATTGAGTGTAGAGCTCAGATTTTTTTTATCTTTAGAGTATTTAGAGTATCTTCAGAGTATCTTCCTGTAATTCACAAGCTGATGACAGAGTTTTTTCATTGCCACCTTCATCTCTTTGTTCCTGAATGTGTAGATGACCGGATTCAGAAAAGAGGTGAGAACTGCATCAAAGATAGCAAGAAATTTGTCCAAGTGTGATGAGAGAAAGGGCCATGTGTAGAAGAAGATTAATGGCCCAAAGAATAAAACCACCACAGTGACATGAGCTGACAAAGTGGAGAGGGGCTTGGATAACCCACCTGAAGAGTGCTTCCATACTATGGTCAGAATGATGATGTAAGAAATAATCAGTATAAAGAAGGAACCCACAGAGATGAGTCCACTGTTGGCTGTGACCATGAACTCCAATCTATTGGTCTCCGTGCAAGCAAGTTTAATGAGTTGAGGAAGGTCACAATAAAAGCTGTCCAATACATTAGGACCACAGAAGGGCAAGTCTACAACAAAAGCCAGTTGGGCCACGGAGTGAATGAGGCCGAGAACCAAGGCTGCCACCAAAATCAAAATGCACGTTCATGGGCTCATGATGGTCAGGTAGTGCAGAGGCTTACATATGGCAACATATCTGTCAAAGGCCATGGCAATGAGCAGCACCTTTTCTGTACCCCCAATAGCATGAATAAAGAAGGTATACAACCTCCAAAAGAGATGGTTTTGTGTTTTCTGAAAAGGTCATAAACCATTTTGGGGGCTGCAATAGAGCAAATCCCCACATCAAGAAAGGAGAGGTTTGCCAGCTGGAAGTACATAGGAGAGTGCAATGTAAGGTCAACTCTCACAGAGAACATGATAAGGAGGTTTCCCATTAGGCTTGCCATGTAGAACACAGAGAAAATGAGGAAAAGAAGAAGCTGGATCTCCCATGAATTGGAGAGTCCCAGGAACACAAACTCAGATACCACAGATTCGTTGGCTCCATCCATTGCCTCTGCAAGCAGAGGTGACACTAATTTTACCTGAAAAAGGGGAGTAAAGAGAAATCAACTTTGTGGGGAATCACTGACTGCGTGAATTTCATATCATAAATTTTACTTCACAAAGTCAAAACACATCTAATATAATCCCTTAAACTGTAGTTGCAGAAAATAGGCAGTAACTCACTTTTCAAAGCACTGCTGCTCCAACTCCCTAGTCTCCTTAAAATTCCCTAGATTTTGATATGAGAAGATTAAGCAAAACTTTCTGCTGAATCAGAAGGGTTATTGAGAGGCAAACCAGAATGCCCTGGAATAACATAGGAGAAGAAAGAAATGACATGAGCTCATTGATTTCTCCCTCACAGTTTGTTACTCCTGCCCATGGAGTTTCTCAAAACTCAGGCAATTTATGATGCTCTTCATTTTCCTTACCCCTTTGTTTGCCATCTATATGCAATGCTGTCAATCCTATTAATGCTCTCTTATGTTTAGCCTCATGCTTTTGCAATTGATCAAATTATAGTCAACTTTTCCTCCTCAAGAGAAAAGATAATGTAGAAACTCTAAAGGTATCCAGCTATTGTAGCACATCTCAAGGAGTGGAAGTGATCACAGAGCTTCAGCTATGAAAGCATATAATAAAGTAAGAACAAGCCAGAAGAGAGATTTTGCTGGCAGAATCTAAACGCAGTTGAGATAATGCGACATAGAAAAAAGATTCTATGTGATTTGTACTTGTTGATCATTGCCCGTGTCATGTTCACTTTTCATGGTTCATGGAATGGCCAGAAGAACATAGCACTTGGAATCAGAAAAGCTGTGATCAGATCCTAGCCCTAAGTCTGTGGAAACTTAAGTTCTTTCTCCCACCCCTTCTGCAACTTGATTCACTTCTTTTTTTTTTTTTAAGGATTTTATTTATTCATGAGAGAGAGAGAGAGAGGCAGAGATGCAGGCAGAGGAGAAGCAGACTCCATGCAGGGAGCCTGATGTGGAACTTGATCCCGGGACTCCAGGATCATGCCCTGGGCTAAAGGCAGGTGCCAAACCGCTGAGCCATGCAGAGATCCCCTGATTCACTTTTTGAACTCGGTTTCATCATCTACAAAATAAAGGGGGCTGAGGTGACTGATGTTAAGTAATTTTTCCAAGTCTAACATTTCTATGATTTCATAACACAAACCACCTCAGAATGTAGTAAAGTCCACCATATGTTGGTATTTTCTGCATTGGACTGCTACCATATTCACCATCTTTTCCCTCATCTGCAGTTGGTTTAAATCCTATATTCCATAGAAATCCCTCTCTTCATATTTCCATCTTCTCTAATTCCTTTTGCACTACATTCATGACTCAATTAGCATATTATTGTAAATTTGCGATATCATTTATTTTGTTCTTTATCATAACCATCTGTAATCAATCACTAAACATTTACTAGTTGCCTGCTAAGCACAATACATTGTTACAGGAATATGGATTTACTGAAATATTAAAATATCCACTACACTTAAGACATTTTAGCACATACACAAAAGTATAAAAAAGTAAAAAATGGACTATATTTTAAAATGTCAAGTAATATAAGCATAGAATTTGTGAAGCAAAAAAGATACCCAGAGGAGGAGGGGCAAGACGGCGGAAGAGTAGGGTCCCCAAGTCACCTGTCCCCACCAAATTACCTAGATAACCTTCAAATCATCCTGAAAACCTACGAATTCGGCCTGAGATTTAAAGAGAGACCAGCTGGAACGCTACAGTGAGAGAGTTCGCGCTTCTATCAAGGTAGGAAGACGGGGAAAAAGAAATAAAGAACAAAGGCCTCCAAGGGGGAGGGGCCCCGCGAGGAGCCGGGCTGAGGCCGGGGCGAGTGTCCCCAGGACAGGAGAGCCCCGTCCCGGAGAGCAGGAGCTGCACCGACCTTCCCGGGCGGAAAGGGGCTCGCGGGGAGGTGGAGCAGGACCCAGGAGGGCGGGGATGCCCTCGGGCTCCCGGGACACTAACAGACACCTGCGCCCCGGGAGTGCGCCGAGCTCCCTAAGGGCTGCAGCGCGCACGGCGGGACCCGGAGCAGCTCGGGGGCTCGGGGCGGCTCCGCGGAGGGGGCTGCGGGCGGGAGCAGCTCGGGGGGCTCGGGGGGCTCCGCGGAGGGGGCTGCGGGCGGAGCAGCTCGGGGGGTCGGGGGCGGCTCCGCGGAGGGGGCTGCGGGCGGGAGCGCGAATCCAACAGCGCAGGCCCGGAGCACAGGGCGCCGGGACACAGCCCAGGATCCCCCTCCCCCGGGACAGGCAGAGGCCGGGAGGGCCCAGGACAGCGAGGACGCTCCTGCCCCGAGCTGAGCAGATCAGCGGCCCCGCCCCGGAGCCTCCAGGCCCTGCAGACGGAGCTCCTGCTGCGGGCTGAATCCAGGTTTCCAGAGCTGCCCCGCCACTGGGTGTTCCTCCTGGGCCTCACGGGGTAAACAACCCCCACTGAGCCCTGCACCAGGCAGGGGCAGCAGCTCCCCCAACTGCTAACACCTGAAAATCAGCACAAAGGCCCCTCCCCCAGAACCAGCTAGACGGACCTTCCAGGGAAGCCAAGGGACTTAAAGTACACAGAATCAGAAGATACTCCCCGTGTTTTTTTTTTTTTTTTTGTTTTGATTTGTTCCCCCCCACCCTTTTTTTTCTTTCTTTTTCTTTTTCTTTCTTTTTTTTTTTTTTTTTTTTTTTTTTTTTTTCTTTTTCTCTTTTCTTTCCTTCTTTCTTTCTTCTCTCTTTTTTCTCTTTTCCCAATACAACTTGCTTTTGGCCACTCTGCACTGAGCAAAATGACTAGAAGGAAAACCTCACCTCAAAAGAAAGAATCAGAAACAGTCCTCTCTCCCACAGAGTTACAAAATCTGGATTACAATTCAATGTCAGAAAGCCAATTCAGAAGCACTATTATACAGCTACTGGTGGCTCTAGAAAAAAGCATAAAGGACTCAAGAGACTTCATGACTGCAGAATTTAGAGCTAATCAGGCAGAAATTAAAATCAATGAATGAGATGCAATCCAAACTAGAAGTCCTAACGACGAGGGTTAACGAGGTGGAAGAACGAGTGAGTGACATAGAAGACAAGTTGATAGCAAAGAGGGAAACTGAGGAAAAAAGAGACAAACAATTAAAAGACCATGAAGATAGATTAAGGGAAATAAACGACAGCCTGAGGAAGAAAAACCTACGTTTAATTGGGGTTCCCGAGGGCGCCGAAAGGGACAGAGGGCCAGAATATGTATTTGAACAAATTCTAGCTGAAAACTTTCCTAATCTGGGAAGGGAAACAGGCATTCAGATCCAGGAAATAGAGAGATCCCCCCCTAAAATCAATAAAAACCGTTCAACACCTCGACATTTAATAGTGAAGCTTGCAAATTCCAAAGATAAGAGAAGATCCTTAAAGCAGCAAGAGACAAGAAATCCCTGACTTTTATGGGGAGGAGTATTAGGGTAACAGCAGACCTCTCCACAGAGACCTGGCAGGCCAGAAAGGGCTGGCAGGATATATTCAGGGTCCTAAATGAGAAGAACATGCAACCAAGAATACTTTATCCAGCAAGGCTCTCATTCAAAATGGAAGGAGAGATAAAGAGCTTCCAAGACAGGCAGCAACTAAAAGAATATGTGACCTCCAAACCAGCTCTGCAAGAAATTTTAAGGGGGACTCTTAAAATTCCCCTTTAAGAAGAAGTTCAGTGGAACAGTCCACAAAAACAAGGACTGAATAGATATCATGATGACACTAAACTCATATCTCTCAATAGTAACTCTGAATGTGAACGGGCTTAATGACCCCATCAAAAGGCGCAGGGTTTCAGACTGGATAAAAAAGCAGGACCCATCTATTTGCTGTCTACAAGAGACTCATTTTAGACAGAAGGACACCTACAGCCTGAAAATAAAAGGTTGGAGAACCATTTACCATTCGAATGGTCCTCAAAAGAAAGCAGGGGTAGCCATCCTTATATCAGATAAACTAAAATTTACCCCAAAGACTGTAGTGAGAGATGAAGAGGGACACTATATCATACTTAAAGGATCTATTCAACAAGAGGACTTAACAATCCTCAATATTATGCCCGAATGTGGGAGCTGCCAAATATATAAATCAATTATTAACCAAAGTGAAGAAATACTTAGATAATAATACACTTATACTTGGTGACTTCAATCTAGCTCTTTCTACTCGATAGGTCTTCTAAGCACAACATCTCCAAAGAAACGAGAGCTTTAAATGATACACTGGACCAGATGGATTTCACAGATATCTACAGAACTTTACATCCAAACTCAACTGAATACACATTCTTCTCAAGCACATGGAACTTTCTCCAGAATAGACCACATATGGGTCACAAATCGGGTCTGAACCGATACCAAAAGATTGGGATTGTCCCCTGCATATTCTCAGACCATAATGCCTTGAAATTAGAACTAAATCACAACAAGAAGTTTGGAAGGACCTCAAACACGGGAGGTTAAGGACCATCCTGCTAAAAGATAAAGGGTCAACCAGGAAATTAAGGAAGAATTAAAAAGATTCATGGAAACTAATGAGAATGAAGATACAACCGTTCAAAATCTTTGGGATGCAGCAAAAGCAGTCCTAAGGGGGAAATACATCGCAATACAAGCATCCATTCAAAAACTGGAAAGAACTCAAATACAAAAGCTAACCTTACACAAAAGGAGAAAAAACAGCAAATAGATCCTACACCCAGAGAAGAAGGAGTTAATAAAGATTCGAGCAGAACTCAACGAAATCGAGACCAGAAGAACTGTGGAACAGATCAACAGAACCAGGAGTTGGTTCTTTGAAAGAATTAATAAGATAGATAAACCATTAGCCAGCCTTATTAAAAAGAAGAGAGAGAAGACTCAAATTAATAAAATCATGAATGAGAAAGGAGAGATCACTACCAACACCAAGGAAATACAAACGATTTTAAAAACATATTATGAACAGCTATACGCCAATAAATTAGGCAATCTAGAAGAAATGGACGCATTCCTGGAAAGCCACAAACTACCAAAACTGGAACAGGAAGAAATAGAAAACCTGAACAGGCCAATAACCAGGGAGGAAATTGAAGCAGTCATCAAAAACCTCCCAAGACACAAAGTCCAGGGCCAGATGGCTTCCCAGGGGAATTTTATCAAACGTTTAAAGAAGAAACATACCTATTCTCCTAAAGCTGTTTGGAAAGATAGAAAGAGATGGAGTACTTCCAAATTCGTTCTATGAGGCCAGCATCACCTTAATTCCAAAACCAAAGACCCCACCAAAAAGGAGAATTACAGACCAATATCCCTGATGAACATGGATGCAAAAATTCTCAACAAGATACTGGAGGATCCAACAGTACATTAAGAAAATTATTCACCATGACCAAGTAGGATTTATCCCTGGGACACAAGGCTGGTTCAACACCCGTAAAACAATCAATGTGATTCATCATATCAGCAAGAGAAAAACCAAGAACCATATGATCCTCTCATTGATGCAGAGAAAGCATTTGACAAAATACAGCATCCATTCCTGATCAAAACTCTTCAGAGTGTAGGGATAGAGGGAACATTCCTCGACATCTTAAAAGCCATCTATGAAAAGCCCACAGCAAATATCATTCTCAATGGGGAAGCACTGGGAGCCTTTCCCCTAAGATCAGGAACAAGACAGGGATGTCCACTCTCACCACTGCTATTCAACATAGTACTGGAAGTCCTAGCCTCAGCAATCAGACAACAAAAAGACATTAAAGGCATTCAAATTGGCAAAGAAGAAGTCAAACTCTCCCTCTTCGCCGATGACATGATACTCTACATAGAAAACCCAAAAGTCTCCCCCCAAGATTGCTAGAACTCATACAGCAATTCGGTAGCGTGGCAGGATACAAAATCAATGCCCAGAAGTCAGTGGCATTTCTATACACTAACAATGAGACTGAAGAAAGAGAAATTAAGGAGTCAATCCCATTTACAATTGCACCCAAAAGCATAAGATACCTAGGAATAAACCTAACCAAAGAGTAAAGGATCTATACCCTCAAAACTATAGAACACTTCTGAAAGAAATTGAGGAAGACACAAAGAGATGGAAAAATATTCCATGCTCATGGATTGGCAGAATTAATATTGTGAAAATGTCAATGTTACCCAGGGCAATTACACGTTTAATGCAATCCCTATCAAAATACCATGGACTTTCTTCAGAGAGTTAGAACAAATTATTTTAAGATTTGTGTGGAATCAGAAAAGACCCCGAATAGCCAGGGGAATTTTAAAAAAGAAAACCATATCTGGGGGCATCACAATGCCAGATTTCAGGTTGTACTACAAAGCTGTGGTCATCAAGACAGTGTGGTACTGGCACAAAAACAGACACATAGATCAGTGGAACAGAATAGAGAATCCAGAAGTGGACCCTGAACTTTATGGGCAACTAATATTCGATAAAGGAGGAAAGACTATCCATTGGAAGAAAGACAGTCTCTTCAATAAATGGTGCTGGGAAAATTGGACATCCACATGCAGAAGAATGAAACTAGACCACTCTCTTTCACCATACAAAATAAACTCAAAATGGATGAAAGATCTAAATGTGAGACAAGATTCCATCAAAATCCTAGAGAGAACACAGGCAACACCCTTTTTGAACTCGGCCATAGTAACTTCTTGCAAGATACATCCACGAAGGCAAAAGAAACAAAAGCAAAAATGAACTATTGGGACTTCATCAAGATAAGAAGCTTTTGCACAGCAAAGGATACAGTCAACAAAACTCAAAGACAACCTACAGAATGGGAGAAGATATTTGCAAATGACATATCAGATAAAGGGCTAGTTTCCAAGATCTATAAAGAACTTATTAAACTCAACACCAAAGAAACAATCCAATCATGAAATGGGCAAAAGACATGAACAGAAATCTCACAGAGGAAGACATAGACATGGCCAACATGCATGAGAAAATGCTCTGCATCACTTGCCATCAGGGAAATACAAATCAAAACCACAATGAGATACCACCTCACACCAGTGAGAATGGGGAAAATTAACAAGGCAGGAAACAACAAATGTTGGAGAGGATGCGGAGAAAAGGGAACCCTCTTACACTGTTGGTGGGAATGTGAACTGGTGCAGCCACTCTGGAAAACTGTGTGGAGGTTCCTCAAACAGTTAAAAATAGACCTGCCCTACGACCCAGCAATTGCACTGTTGGGGATTTACCCCAAAGATACAATGCAATGAAACGCCGGGACACCTGCACCCCGATGTTTATAGCAGCAATGGCCACATAGCCAAACTGTGGAAGGAGCCTCGGTGTCCAACGAAAGATGAATGGATAAAGAAGATGTGGTTTATGTATACAATGGAATATTACTCAGCCATTAGAAATGACAAATACCCACCATTTGCTTCAACGTGGATGGAACTGGAGGGTATTATGCTGAGTGAAGTAAGTCAGTCGGAGAAGGACAAACATTATATGTTGTCATTCATTTGGGGAATATAAATAATAGTGAAAGGGAATATAAGGGAAGGAGAAGAAATGTGTGGGAAATATCAGAAAGGGAGACAGAACATAAAGACTCCTAACTCTGGGAAACGAACTCGGGTGGTGGAAGGGAGGAGGCGAGGGGTGGGGGTGAATGGGTGATGGTCACTGAGGGGGGCACTTGACGATGAGCACTGGGTGTTATTCTGTATGTGGCAAATTGAACACCAATAAAAATAATTTTATTATAATAAATCTGAAACTGATACCTACAACTTTTTTCTTCCTTTTCAAAATTGCTTTGGATTTTTTAGGTCTTTTATAGTTCCATATTTCACTCTTTCTTTTAAAAATGTTTAATGGTGATTTCATTGACTCTGTAAATTGCTTTTAACAGTATGGACATTTTAACAGTATCTGTTCTCCCAATCCATAAGAACACAGACTATCTTTCCATTTGATTGGTATCATCTTCAATTTCTTCATCAGTGCTTTATAGGTTTTGAGTTCAACCCTTTCACCCTCTTTGGTTAAGTGTATTTCTAGGTATTTTATTCTTTTGGTACAATTGTAAATGGAATTGTTTCTTAATTTTCTGCTGCTTCATTATTAGTGTATATAAATGCAACCAATTTTGCATATAAATTTTGTATCCTGCAACTTTGCTGAATTCATTTATTACTTCTAATAGTTGTTAGGTGTGGTCTTTGGGGTTTTCTCACATTATTTGCAAATACTGAAAGTTCAAAGTCTTCCTGAGCAATATGCTTGGTTTTTTTTGTTTTGTTTTGTTTTGTTTTTGTCTGATTGCTATGGCAAGGGCTTCCAGTTTTATGAAGAATAAAAGTGGTGAAAGCAATCATCCTTTTGTTTTCCTGATCTTGGAGGTAAAGCTCTCAGTTTTTCACCATTGAGTATTATGTTAGCTATGGATTTTTCCATTATGATCTCTATATGTTGGGATTTGTTTCTTCTTCTTTTTTTTAAGAT
>NW_023331596.1:0-37095 GCF_011100685.1 Canis lupus familiaris
GAGCACGCGCAGGCATAGGGAGCAGAGGCAGGGCTGGGGGCGCAGCGCGGTGGGTGCAGCGCAGGGCAGGGGAGCAGCGCAGGCGGAGCAGCAACGCAGGGCTTAGGGAGCAGCGCTGGGCATAGTAGCAGCGCAGGCCTGCGGGTGCAGCGCGGGCCGCGGAGGGAGCGCAGCGCGTGGTGCAGCGCAAGGCAGGGGGAGCAGCGCGGCCTGGGGTGCAGCGCAGGCCGAGGGAGCAGCGCGGGCCAGAGGAAGCAGCTCAGCCGGGAGGCGGAAGCGCACGCCTGCGAAGGAGCGAAGGAGCGCAAGACACAGGGAGCAACAGAGGTCCGCGGCAGCAGATCAGTGGGAGCAGCACAGCGAGAGACAGAGAGAAGCGGAGTCAAGAAGCAGCGCAGGGGGCCGGCGGACAGGCTGCAGGGAGCAGCGCAGCCTTGGGGGAGCGGCGCAGACCGGGGGAGCAGCGGAGGTGAGAGGGAGGAGAAGGCCACACGGAGCAGCAGCAGCAGCAGCGCAGAGCAGAGGGAGCAGCGCAAAGCAAAGGGAGCGCGCGCAAGCCAGAGGAGGAGTGCATCCCACGGGAGCAGGGCAGGGTGGTGGGAGCAGCGCAGGGCGTTAGGAGCAGCGCAGGCTGATGGCAGTAGCGGAGGGCAGCGGGCCCGGAAGGAGGAGCGCAGGCAGTGGCGCGGCACAGGCAGAGGGCGCGGCGCGGGCAGCGGGAGCACAGCGGGCTGTGGACCTCAGCCGGCAGTGGGCGCACAACAGGCAGTGACGACGACGGGCAGTGGGGCACAGCAGGCAGCGGCAGCACTGCGGGCTGCTCAGAGCAGCACAGGTAACAGCAGCAGCGCAGGCCAGTGGGGGCAGCACAGGTCACTGCGGGGAGACCAGCTGGGGAGCAGCACAGAGCACAGGCAGCAGCAGTGGCCTCAGGAGTATTGCAGGCAGGGGGAGGACGGCAGGCAGGGGGACAGCAGCAGTGTGGGAGGACAGCAGGCAGGGGAGCACGGCAGGCAGTGGGGGGACAACAGGCAGTGGGGACACAACAGGCAGTGGGGGGACAACAGGCAGTGGGAGCAGCACAGGCCGGTCAGAGCAGCACAGAAACAGGCAGCAGGGTGCCAGGAGGAAGCAGCGCAGGGCAGCTGGCGAGCGCAGGCAGCGGCGTGCAGCAGGCAGCGGGAGCGCAGCAGCAGTGGGAGCGGCCCAGGCCGGTCGGAGCAGCGCACACCACCGGCAGCGGCGGTGGCCAGCGAGGGCAGGGCAGGCCGATGGAGCACGACGGCCCGAGGAAGCAGCCCAGGCCAGTGGGAACAGAGCAGGGCAGCGTGCGCAACGCAGGTTGCTCAGAGCAGCGGAGACTACGGAAGCAGCGGTGGCCAGAGGAGAAGTGGCGGCTGAGGGTGCAGCGGTGGCCACGGGGAGCAGCGCAGGCCAACGGAGCCCCCGTGGCTTAAGGAAGCAGCAGCCCAGGCCAATCGGAGCAGCGCAGGTGAGCGTGAGCAACGCAGGTCGGATGGAGCAGCGCAGGCCATAGAGTGCGGCGGTGGCCAGACGGTCAGCGAAGGCGGTGGGCGCAGAAGAGATGGCGGGCGCGGCGCAGGCAGCGGGCCCACAGCGGGCAGTGGACGCTCAACAGGCCGCGGGAGCTCAGAAGCCAGCGGGCACCAAAGGCAGTGGGCACGCAACAGGCAGGGGGATCTTCAAAAGGCAGTGGGAGCCCGACACGCGGTGGGAGCACGACAGGCCGTGGGAGCAGCACAGGCCGGTCAGGGCAGCAGCACCATCGGCAGCAGCGGTGGCCAACGGGACGGCAGGCGAATGGAGCATGGCGGCCTGAGGAAGCGGCACGGGCCAGTGGGAGCAGCGCAGGTCGATCAGAGCAGCAAAGATCATAGGGAGCGGCGGTGGCCAGAGGAGCAGCGCAGGCGAGAGGGAGCAGCGCAGGCCAATGGAGCGGCGGGGGCTGAAGGAAGCCCCAGGCCAGGCAGAGCAGCGCACGTCACTGTGCGAGCGAGCGGAGGTCGGTCAGAGCAGCGCAGACCGTAGGCAGCAGCGGTGGCCAGAGGGAGCAGCGGTGCCCGGAGGGAACGGCGCAGGCCAGAGGATGCAGTGCAGGCCAAAGGGCAACGGTGGCCGAAGAACCAGCACAGGCCAGTGGGAGCAGCACAGGTCGCCGTGGGGTGAGCACGTTGGGGAGCAGCACAGGGCACAGGCGGCGGCAGTGGCCTCAGGGAGTATTGCAGGCAGTGGGCACGGCGCAGGCTGCGGGAATACGGCAGGCAGGATGAGTACAATAGGCGGGGGGGGTACAACTGGGGGGGGCACAACAGGCAGTGGGGGCACCGCAGGCTGTGGGGGACAACAGGCTTTGGGGGGCACAACAGGCTGGGGGGGCACAACAGGCAGGGGGGCAACACAGGCTGTGGGGGGACAACAGGCAGGGGGCACCACAGGCTGTGGGGGACAACAGGCAGTGGGGGCACCACAGGCTGTGAGGGGACAACAGGCAGTGGGGGCACCACAGGCTGTGGGGGACCACAGGCAGTGGGGGCACAACAACAGGCTGTGGGGAGACAACAGGCTGTGGGGGCACAACAGGCTGTGGGGAGACAACAAGTAGTGGGGGCACCACAGCCTGTGGGGGGACAAGGCTGTGGGGGCACAACAGGCTGTGGGGAGACAACAAGTAGTGGGGGCACCACAGCCTGTGGGGGACAACAGGCAGTGGGGGCACAACAGGCTGTGGGGGGCACAACAGGCAGTGGGGGCACCACAGCCTGTGGGGGGACAGCAGGCTGTGGGGGGGCACAACAGGCTGTAGGGGGGCACAACAGGCAGTGGGAGCACACAGGCCGGTCAGAGCAGCACAGGTCCTAGGCAGCAGGGGTGCCAGGAGGAAGCCGTCCAGGCCAGTTGGCGAGCGCAGGCAGTGGCGCAGCGCACGCAGCGGGCGTGCAGCAGGCTTCGGGAGCACGGCAGGCAGTGGGCCGCGACAGGCGGCGGGAACACAGCAGGCAGTGAGGGGACAGCAGGCGTTGGGATCACAACCGGCAGTGGGGAGGCAACGAGCCGCGGGAGCACAACAGGCAGTGGCGGCACAACAGCAGGGGAGCAGCAGAGGCCGGTCAGAGAAACGCAGATCCTCGGCAGCAGCGTCGGCCAACGGAGCACGGCGGGCCAGTGGAGCATGGCGGCCTGAGGAAGCAGCACGGGCCCGTGGGAGCGGCGCACGTCGGTCAGAGCAGCGCAGACCCTAGGTAGCGGCGGTGGCCAGAGGGAGCAGCGCAGGCCGATGGAGCTCTGGTGGCTTAAGGAAGCAGCCCGGGCCAGTCAGAGCGGCGCAGGGGAGCGGGTGCCACGCAGGTCGGACGGAGCAGCCCAGGCCACAGGGTGCAGCGGTGGCCAGACGGGCAGCGAAGGCAGCGGGCGCAACACAGTCTGTGGTGGCAGTGCAGGCCTTGGCGCAGAGCATGTCGTCGGCGCCGCGCAGGCAGTGGGCGCACAGCGGGCTGTGGGCCCGCAGCGGGCAGTGGGAGGACAACGGGCAGTGGGAGCAGCACATGCGGTCGGAGCAGCACCGACCTGACGCAGCAGAGGCGGCCAGAGGGTGAAGCGGAGACCAGAGGCAGCGCAGGCGGCAGAGAGCAGGGCAGGAAGGACGGAGCAGCACGGGCCGGAGGGAGCGGCGCACACCACAGAGAGGAGAGCGGGGCGGGGGGAGAGGGAGCAGCGCGGGGCAGAGCGAGCAGCGCGGGGCAGAGCGAGCAGCGCAGGCGAGCAGGGCAGGGGGGGCAGCGCAGGCCGCAGGGAGCAGTGG
This sequence comes from Canis lupus familiaris, assembly GCF_011100685.1. Taxonomy (NCBI): domain Eukaryota; kingdom Metazoa; phylum Chordata; class Mammalia; order Carnivora; family Canidae; genus Canis; species Canis lupus. The sequence goes on from NW_023331596.1 coordinate 3,821, forward strand.
AAGGAGCAGCGCACATGAGAGGGAGCAGCACGGGCCGGAGGGACAGGGTGGAGGGCAGAGGGAGGAGCAAAGGCCAGAAGGAGCAGCGCAGGACATAGGGAGCAGCGCAGGGCTGGGGCAGCAGCGCAGGCCGGAGGGAGCAGCGCGGGCCGCGGAGGGAGCGCAGGGCGATGGGTGCAGCGCAGGGCAGGGGAGCAGCGCAGGCGTGAGGCAGCAGCGCAGGACGAAGGGAGCGGCGCTGGGCATAGGGAGCAGCGCAGGCAGGCCTGGGGGTGCAGCGCGGGCCGCGGAGGGAGCAGCACAGGCCGGAGGGAGGGTGGAGGGGAGAGGGAGGTGCAAAGGCCACAAGGAGCAGCGCAGGGCATAGGGAGCAGAGCAGGGCTGGGGGAGCAGCGCGGTGGGTGCAGCGCAGGGCAGGGGGAGCAGCGCAGGCGTGAGGCAGCAACGCAGGGCTTAGGGAGCAGCGCTGGGCATAGGGAGCAGCGCAGGCCTGCGGGTGCAGCGCGGGCCGCGGAGGGAGCGCAGCGCGGTGGGTGCAGCGCAAGGCAGGGGGAGCAGCGCGGGCCTGGGGGTGCAGCGCAGGCCGGAGGGAGCAGCGCGGGCCAGAGGAAGCAGCTCAGCCGGGAGGCGGAAGCGCACGCCTGCGGAAGGAGCGAAGGAGCGCAAGACACAGGGAGCAACAGAGGTCCGCGGGAGCAGCGCAGATCAGTGGGAGCAGCACAGGCGAGAGACAGAGAGAAGCGGAGTCAAGAAGCAGCGCAGGGGGGCCGGCGGACAGGCTGCAGGGAGCAGCGCAGCCTTGGGGGAGCGGCGCAGACCGGGGGAGCAGCGGAGGTGAGAGGGAGGAGGAAGGCCACACGGAGCAGCAGCAGCAGCAGCGCAGAGCAGAGGGAGCAGCGCAAAGCAAAGGGAGCGGCGCAAGCCAGAGGGAGGAGTGCATCCCACGGGAGCAGGGCAGGGTGGTGGGAGCAGCGCAGGGCGTTAGGAGCAGCGCAGGCTGATGGCAGTAGCGGAGGGAGCAGCGGGGCCCGGAAGGAGGAGCGCAGGCAGTGGCGCGGCACAGGCAGAGGGCGCGGCGCGGGCAGCGGGAGCACAGCGGGCTGTGGGACCTCAGCCGGCAGTGGGCGCACAACAGGCAGTGACGACGACGGGCAGTGGGGGCACAGCAGGCAGCGGCAGCACTGCGGGCTGCTCAGAGCAGCACAGGTAACAGGCAGCAGCGCAGGCCAGTGGGGGCAGCACAGGTCACTGCGGGGAGACCAGGCTGGGGAGCAGCACAGAGCACAGGCAGCAGCAGTGGCCTCAGGGAGTATTGCAGGCAGGGGGAGGACGGCAGGCAGGGGGAGGACAGCAGGCAGTGTGGGAGGACAGGCAGGGGGCACGGCAGGCAGTGGGGGGACAACAGGCAGTGGGGACACAACAGGCAGTGGGGGGACAACAGGCAGTGGGAGCAGCACAGGCCGGTCAGAGCAGCACAGAAGACAGGCAGCAGGGGTGCCAGGAGGACAGCGCAGGGCAGCTGGCGAGCGCAGGCAGCGGGCGTGCAGCAGGCAGCGGGAGCGCAGCAGGCAGTGGGAGCGGCCCAGGCCGGTCGGAGCAGCGCACACCACCGGCAGCGGCGGTGGCCAGCGAGGGCAGGGCAGGCCGATGGAGCACGACGGCCCGAGGAAGCAGCCCAGGCCAGTGGGAACAGAGCAGGGCAGGCGTGCGCAACGCAGGTTGCTCAGAGCAGCGGAGACTACGGGAAGCAGCGGTGGCCAGAGGGAGAAGTGGCGGCTGAGGGTGCAGCGGTGGCCACGGGGAGCAGCGCAGGCCAACGGAGCCCCCGTGGCTTAAGGAAGCAGCAGCCCAGGCCAATCGGAGCAGCGCAGGTGAGCGTGAGCAACGCAGGTCGGATGGAGCAGCGCAGGCCATAGAGTGCGGCGGTGGCCAGACGGTCAGCGAAGGCGGTGGGCGCAGAAGATGGCGCGCGGCGCAGGCAGCGGGCCCACAGCGGGCAGTGGACGCTCAACAGGCCGCGGGAGCTCAGAAGCCAGCGGGCGCACCAAAGGCAGTGGGCACGCAACAGGCAGGGGGATCTTCAAAAGGCAGTGGGAGCCCGACACGCGGTGGGAGCACGACAGGCCGTGGGAGCAGCACAGGCCGGTCAGGGCAGCACGCACCATCGGCAGCAGCGGTGGCCAACGGGAGCACGGCAGGCGAATGGAGCATGGCGGCCTGAGGAAGCGGCACGGGCCAGTGGGAGCAGCGCAGGTCGATCAGAGCAGCAAAGATCATAGGGAGCGGCGGTGGCCAGAGGGAGCAGCGCAGGCGAGAGGGAGCAGCGCAGGCCAATGGAGCGGCGGGGGCTGAAGGAAGCAGCCCAGGCCAGGCAGAGCAGCGCACGTCACTGTGCGGAGCGAGCGGAGGTCGGTCAGAGCAGCGCAGACCGTAGGCAGCAGCGGTGGCCAGAGGGAGCAGCGGTGCCCGGAGGGAACGGCGCAGGCCAGAGGATGCAGTGCAGGCCAAAGGGCAACGGTGGCCGAAGAACCGGCGCAGGCCAGAGATGCGTGCAGGCCAGGCAACGGTGGCCGAAGAACCAGCACAGGCCAGTGGGAGCAGCACAGGTCGCCGTGGGGTGAGCACGTTGGGGAGCAGCACAGGGCACAGGCGGCAGTGGCCTCAGGGAGTATTGCAGGCAGTGGGCACGGCGCAGGCTGCGGGAATACGGCAGGCAGGATGAGGACAATAGGCGGGGGGGGGGTACAACTGGGGGGGCACAACAGGCAGTGGGGGCACCGCAGGCTGTGGGGGGACAACAGGCTTTGGGGGGCACAACAGGCTGGGGGGGCACAACAGGCAGGGGGGCAACACAGGCTGTGGGGGGACAACAGGCAGGGGGGCACCACAGGCTGTGGGGGGACAACAGGCAGTGGGGGCACCACAGGCTGTGAGGGGGACAACAGGCAGTGGGGGCACCACAGGCTGTGGGGGACCACAGGCAGTGGGGGCACAACAACAGGCTGTGGGGAGACAACAGGCTGTGGGGGGCACAACAGGCTGTGGGGAGACAACAAGTAGTGGGGGCACCACAGCCTGTGGGGGGACAAGAGGCTGTGGGGGCACAACAGGCTGTGGGGAGACAACAAGTAGTGGGGGCACCACAGCCTGTGGGGGGACAACAGGCAGTGGGGGGCACAACAGGCTGTGGGGGGGCACAACAGGCAGTGGGGGCACCACAGCCTGTGGGGGGACAGCAGGCTGTGGGGGGCACAACAGGCTGTGGGGGGGCACAACAGGCTGTAGGGGGGCACAACAGGCAGTGGGAGCAGCACAGGCCGGTCAGAGCAGCACAGGTCCTAGGCAGCAGGGGTGCCAGGAGGAAGCCGTCCAGGCCAGTTGGCGAGCGCAGGCAGTGGCGCAGCGCACGCAGCGGGCGTGCAGCAGGCTTCGGGAGCACGGCAGGCAGTGGGCGCGCGACAGGCGGCGGGAACACAGCAGGCAGTGAGGGGACAGCAGGCGTTGGGATCACAACCGGCAGTGGGGAGGCAACGAGCCGCGGGAGCACAACAGGCAGTGGCGGCACAACAGGCAGGGGGCAGCAGAGGCCGGTCAGAGAAACGCAGATCCTCGGCAGCAGCGTCGGCCAACGGGAGCACGGCGGGCCAGTGGAGCATGGCGGCCTGAGGAAGCAGCACGGGCCCGTGGGAGCGGCGCACGTCGGTCAGAGCAGCGCAGACCCTAGGTAGCGGCGGTGGCCAGAGGGAGCAGCGCAGGCCGATGGAGCTCTGGTGGCTTAAGGAAGCAGCCCGGGCCAGTCAGAGCGGCGCAGGGGAGCGGGTGCCACGCAGGTCGGACGGAGCAGCCCAGGCCACAGGGTGCAGCGGTGGCCAGACGGGCAGCGAAGGCAGCGGGCGCAACACAGTCTGTGGTGGCAGTGCAGGCCTTGGCGCAGAGCATGTCGTCGGCGCCGCGCAGGCAGTGGGCGCACAGCGGGCTGTGGGCCCGCAGCGGGCAGTGGGAGGACAACGGGCAGTGGGAGCAGCACATGCGGTCGGAGCAGCACCGACCTGACGCAGCAGAGGCGGCCAGAGGGTGAAGCGGAGACCAGAGGCAGCGCAGGCGGCAGAGAGCAGGGCAGGAAGGACGGAGCAGCACGGGCCGGGGAGCGGCGCACACCACAGAGAGGAGAGCGGGGCGGGGGGAGAGGGAGCAGCGCGGGGCAGAGCGAGCAGCGCGGGGCAGAGCGAGCAGCGCAGGCGAGCAGGGCAGGGGGGGCAGCGCAGGCCGCAGGGAGCAGTGGAAGGAGCAGCGCACATGAGAGGGAGCAGCACGGGCCGGAGGGACAGGGTGGAGGGCAGAGGGAGGAGCAAAGGCCAGAAGGAGCAGCGCAGGACATAGGGAGCAGCGCAGGGCTGGGGCAGCAGCGCAGGCCGGAGGGAGCAGCGCGGGCCGCGGAGGGAGCGCAGGGCGATGGGTGCAGCGCAGGGCAGGGGGAGCAGCGCAGGCGTGAGGCAGCAGCGCAGGACGAAGGGAGCGGCGCTGGGCATAGGGAGCAGCGCAGGCAGGCCTGGGGGTGCAGCGCGGGCCGCGGAGGGAGCAGCACAGGCCGGAGGGAGGGTGGAGGGGAGAGGGAGGTGCAAAGGCCACAAGGAGCAGCGCAGGGCATAGGGAGCAGAGCAGGGCTGGGGGAGCAGCGCGGTGGGTGCAGCGCAGGGCAGGGGGAGCAGCGCAGGCGTGAGGCAGCAACGCAGGGCTTAGGGAGCAGCGCTGGGCATAGGGAGCGCAGGCCTGCGGGTGCAGCGCGGGCCGCGGAGGGAGCGCAGCGCGGTGGGTGCAGCGCAAGGCAGGGGGAGCAGCGCGGGCCTGGGGGTGCAGCGCAGGCCGGAGGGAGCAGCGCGGGCCAGAGGAAGCAGCTCAGCCGGGAGGCGGAAGCGCACGCCTGCGGAAGGAGCGAAGGAGCGCAAGACACAGGGAGCAACAGAGGTCCGCGGGAGCAGCGCAGATCAGTGGGAGCAGCACAGGCGAGAGACAGAGAGAAGCGGAGTCAAGAAGCAGCGCAGGGGGGCCGGCGGACAGGCTGCAGGGAGCAGCGCAGCCTTGGGGGAGCGGCGCAGACCGGGGGGAGCAGCGGGGTGAGAGGGAGGAGGAAGGCCACACGGAGCAGCAGCAGCAGCAGCGCAGAGCAGAGGGAGCAGCGCAAAGCAAAGGGAGCGGCGCAAGCCAGAGGGAGGAGTGCATCCCACGGGAGCAGGGCAGGGTGGTGGGAGCAGCGCAGGGCGTTAGGAGCAGCGCAGGCTGATGGCAGTAGCGGAGGGAGCAGCGGGGCCCGGAAGGAGGAGCGCAGGCAGTGGCGCGGCACAGGCAGAGGGCGCGGCGCGGGCAGCGGGAGCACAGCGGGCTGTGGGACCTCAGCCGGCAGTGGGCGCACAACAGGCAGTGACGACGACGGGCAGTGGGGGCACAGCAGGCAGCGGCAGCACTGCGGGCTGCTCAGAGCAGCACAGGTAACAGGCCAGCGCAGGCCAGTGGGGGCAGCACAGGTCACTGCGGGGAGACCAGGCTGGGGAGCAGCACAGAGCACAGGCAGCAGCAGTGGCCTCAGGGAGTATTGCAGGCAGGGGGAGGACGGCAGGCAGGGGGAGGACAGCAGGCAGTGTGGGAGGACAGCAGGCAGGGGGAGCACGGCAGGCAGTGGGGGGACAACAGGCAGTGGGGACACAACAGGCAGTGGGGGGGACAACAGGCAGTGGGAGCAGCACAGGCCGGTCAGAGCAGCACAGAAGACAGGCAGCAGGGGTGCCAGGAGGAAGCAGCGCAGGGCAGCTGGCGAGCGCAGGCAGCGGGCGTGCAGCAGGCAGCGGGAGCGCAGCAGGCAGTGGGAGCGGCCCAGGCCGGTCGGAGCAGCGCACACCACCGGCAGCGGCGGTGGCCAGCGAGGGCAGGGCAGGCCGATGGAGCACGACGGCCCGAGGAAGCAGCCCAGGCCAGTGGGAACAGAGCAGGGCAGGCGTGCGCAACGCAGGTTGCTCAGAGCAGCGGAGACTACGGGAAGCAGCGGTGGCCAGAGGGAGAAGTGGCGGCTGAGGGTGCAGCGGTGGCCACGGGGAGCAGCGCAGGCCAACGGAGCCCCCGTGGCTTAAGGAAGCAGCAGCCCAGGCCAATCGGAGCAGCGCAGGTGAGCGTGAGCAACGCAGGTCGGATGGAGCAGCGCAGGCCATAGAGTGCGGCGGTGGCCAGACGGTCAGCGAAGGCGGTGGGCGCAGAAGAGATGGCGGGCGCGGCGCAGGCAGCGGGCCCACAGCGGGCAGTGGACGCTCAACAGGCCGCGGGAGCTCAGAAGCCAGCGGGCGCACCAAAGGCAGTGGGCACGCAACAGGCAGGGGGATCTTCAAAAGGCAGTGGGAGCCCGACACGCGGTGGGAGCACGACAGGCCGTGGGAGCAGCACAGGCCGGTCAGGGCAGCACGCACCATCGGCAGCAGCGGTGGCCAACGGGAGCACGGCAGGCGAATGGAGCATGGCGGCCTGAGGAAGCGGCACGGGCCAGTGGGAGCAGCGCAGGTCGATCAGAGCAGCAAAGATCATAGGGAGCGGCGGTGGCCAGAGGGAGCAGCGCAGGCGAGAGGGAGCAGCGCAGGCCAATGGAGCGGCGGGGGCTGAAGGAAGCAGCCCAGGCCAGGCAGAGCAGCGCACGTCACTGTGCGGAGCGAGCGGAGGTCGGTCAGAGCAGCGCAGACCGTAGGCAGCAGCGGTGGCCAGAGGAGCAGCGGTGCCCGGAGGGAACGGCGCAGGCCAGAGGATGCAGTGCAGGCAAAGGCAACGGTGGCCGAAGAACGGCGCAGGCCAGAGGATGCAGTGCAGGCCAAAGGGCAACGGTGGCCGAAGAACCAGCACAGGCCAGTGGGAGCAGCACAGGTCGCCGTGGGGTGAGCACGTTGGGGAGCAGCACAGGGCACAGGCGGCGGCAGTGGCCTCAGGGAGTATTGCAGGCAGTGGGCACGGCGCAGGCTGCGGGAATACGGCAGGCAGGATGAGTACAATAGGCGGGGGGGGGGGTACAACTGGGGGGGCACAACAGGCAGTGGGGGCACCGCAGGCTGTGGGGGGACAACAGGCTTTGGGGGGCACAACAGGCTGGGGGGGCACAACAGGCAGGGGGGCAACACAGGCTGTGGGGGGACAACAGGCAGGGGGGCACCACAGGCTGTGGGGGGACAACAGGCAGTGGGGGCACCACAGGCTGTGAGGGGGACAACAGGCAGTGGGGGCACCACAGGCTGTGGGGGACCACAGGCAGTGGGGGCACAACAACAGGCTGTGGGGAGACAACAGGCTGTGGGGGGCACAACAGGCTGTGGGGAGACAACAAGTAGTGGGGGCACCACAGCCTGTGGGGGACAAGAGGCTGTGGGGGGCACAACAGGCTGTGGGGAGACAACAAGTAGTGGGGGCACCACAGCCTGTGGGGGGACAACAGGCAGTGGGGGGCACAACAGGCTGTGGGGGGGCACAACAGGCAGTGGGGGCACCACAGCCTGTGGGGACAGCAGGCTGTGGGGGGCACAACAGGCTGTGGGGGGGCACAACAGGCTGTAGGGGGCACAACAGGCAGTGGGAGCAGCACAGGCCGGTCAGAGCAGCACAGGTCCTAGGCAGCAGGGGTGCCAGGAGGAAGCCGTCCAGGCCAGTTGGCGAGCGCAGGCAGTGGCGCAGCGCACGCAGCGGGCGTGCAGCAGGCTTCGGGAGCACGGCAGGCAGTGGGCGCGCGACAGGCGGCGGGAACACAGCAGGCAGTGAGGGGACAGCAGGCGTTGGGATCACAACCGGCAGTGGGGAGGCAACGAGCCGCGGGAGCACAACAGGCAGTGGCGGCACAACAGGCAGGGGGAGCAGCAAGGCCGGTCAGAGAAACGCAGATCCTCGGCAGCAGCGTCGGCCAACGGGAGCACGGCGGGCCAGTGGAGCATGGCGGCCTGAGGAAGCAGCACGGGCCCGTGGGAGCGGCGCACGTCGGTCAGAGCAGCGCAGACCCTAGGTAGCGGCGGTGGCCAGAGGGAGCAGCGCAGGCCGATGGAGCTCTGGTGGCTTAAGGAAGCAGCCCGGGCCAGTCAGAGCGGCGCAGGGGAGCGGGTGCCACGCAGGTCGGACGGAGCAGCCCAGGCCACAGGGTGCAGCGGTGGCCAGACGGGCAGCGAAGGCAGCGGGCGCAACACAGTCTGTGGTGGCAGTGCAGGCCTTGGCGCAGAGCATGTCGTCGGCGCCGCGCAGGCAGTGGGCGCACAGCGGGCTGTGGGCCCGCAGCGGGCAGTGGGAGGACAACGGGCAGTGGGAGCAGCACATGCGGTCGGAGCAGCACCGACCTGACGCAGCAGAGGCGGCCAGAGGGTGAAGCGGAGACCAGAGGCAGCGCAGGCGGCAGAGAGCAGGGCAGGAAGGACGGAGCAGCACGGGCCGGAGGGAGCGGCGCACACCACAGAGAGGAGAGCGGGGCGGGGGGAGAGGGAGCAGCGCGGGCAGAGCGAGCAGCGCGGGGCAGAGCGAGCAGCGCAGGCGAGCAGGGCAGGGGGGGCAGCGCAGGCCGCAGGGAGCAGTGGAAGGAGCAGCGCACATGAGAGGGAGCAGCACGGCCGGAGGGACAGGGTGGAGGGCAGAGGGAGGAGCAAAGGCCAGAAGGAGCAGCGCAGGACATAGGGAGCAGCGCAGGGCTGGGGCAGCAGCGCAGGCCGGAGGGAGCAGCGCGGGCCGCGGAGGGAGCGCAGGGCGATGGGTGCAGCGCAGGGCAGGGGGAGCAGCGCAGGCGTGAGGCAGCAGCGCAGGACGAAGGGAGCGGCGCTGGGCATAGGGAGCAGCGCAGGCAGGCCTGGGGGTGCAGCGCGGGCCGCGGAGGGAGCAGCACAGGCCGGAGGGAGGGGTGGAGGGGAGAGGGAGGTGCAAAGGCCACAAGGAGCAGCGCAGGGCATAGGGAGCAGAGCAGGGCTGGGGGAGCAGCGCGGTGGGTGCAGCGCAGGGCAGGGGGAGCAGCGCAGGCGTGAGGCAGCAACGCAGGGCTTAGGGAGCAGCGCTGGGCATAGGGAGCGCAGGCCTGCGGGTGCAGCGCGGGCCGCGGAGGGAGCGCAGCGCGGTGGGTGCAGCGCAAGGCAGGGGGAGCAGCGCGGGCCTGGGGGTGCAGCGCAGGCCGGAGGGAGCAGCGCGGGCCAGAGGAAGCAGCTCAGCCGGGAGGCGGAAGCGCACGCCTGCGGAAGGAGCGAAGGAGCGCAAGACACAGGGAGCAACAGAGGTCCGCGGGAGCAGCGCAGATCAGTGGGAGCAGCACAGGCGAGAGACAGAGAGAAGCGGAGTCAAGAAGCAGCGCAGGGGGGCCGGCGGACAGGCTGCAGGGCAGCGCAGCCTTGGGGGAGCGGCGCAGACCGGGGGGAGCAGCGGAGGTGAGAGGGAGGAGGAAGGCCACACGGAGCAGCAGCAGCAGCGCAGAGCAGAGGGAGCAGCGCAAAGCAAAGGGAGCGGCGCAAGCCAGAGGGAGGAGTGCATCCCACGGGAGCAGGGCAGGGTGGTGGGAGCAGCGCAGGGCGTTAGGAGCAGCGCAGGCTGATGGCAGTAGCGGAGGGAGCAGCGGGGCCCGGAAGGAGGAGCGCAGGCAGTGGCGCGGCACAGGCAGAGGGCGCGGCGCGGGCAGCGGGAGCACAGCGGGCTGTGGGACCTCAGCCGGCAGTGGGCGCACAACAGGCAGTGACGACGACGGGCAGTGGGGGCACAGCAGGCAGCGGCAGCACTGCGGGCTGCTCAGAGCAGCACAGGTAACAGGCAGCAGCGCAGGCCAGTGGGGGCAGCACAGGTCACTGCGGGGAGACCAGGCTGGGGAGCAGCACAGAGCACAGGCAGCAGCAGTGGCCTCAGGGAGTATTGCAGGCAGGGGGAGGACGGCAGGCAGGGGAGGACGCAGGCAGTGTGGGAGGACAGCAGGCAGGGGGAGCACGGCAGGCAGTGGGGGGACAACAGGCAGTGGGGACACAACAGGCAGTGGGGGGGACAACAGGCAGTGGGAGCAGCACAGGCCGGTCAGAGCAGCACAGAAGACAGGCAGCAGGGGTGCCAGGAGGAAGCAGCGCAGGGCAGCTGGCGAGCGCAGGCAGCGGGCGTGCAGCAGGCAGCGGGAGCGCAGCAGGCAGTGGGAGCGGCCCAGGCCGGTCGGAGCAGCGCACACCACCGGCAGCGGCGGTGGCCAGCGAGGGCAGGGCAGGCCGATGGAGCACGACGGCCCGAGGAAGCAGCCCAGGCCAGTGGGAACAGAGCAGGGCAGGCGTGCGCAACGCAGGTTGCTCAGAGCAGCGGAGACTACGGGAAGCAGCGGTGGCCAGAGGGAGAAGTGGCGGCTGAGGGTGCAGCGGTGGCCACGGGGAGCAGCGCAGGCCAACGGAGCCCCCGTGGCTTAAGGAAGCAGCAGCCCAGGCCAATCGGAGCAGCGCAGGTGAGCGTGAGCAACGCAGGTCGGATGGAGCAGCGCAGGCCATAGAGTGCGGCGGTGGCCAGACGGTCAGCGAAGGCGGTGGGCGCAGAAGAGATGGCGGGCGCGGCGCAGGCAGCGGGCCCACAGCGGGCAGTGGACGCTCAACAGGCCGCGGGAGCTCAGAAGCCAGCGGGCGCACCAAAGGCAGTGGGCACGCAACAGGCAGGGGGATCTTCAAAAGGCAGTGGGAGCCCGACACGCGGTGGGAGCACGACAGGCCGTGGGAGCAGCACAGGCCGGTCAGGGCAGCACGCACCATCGGCAGCAGCGGTGGCCAACGGGAGCACGGCAGGCGAATGGAGCATGGCGGCCTGAGGAAGCGGCACGGGCCAGTGGGAGCAGCGCAGGTCGATCAGAGCAGCAAAGATCATAGGGAGCGGCGGTGGCCAGAGGGAGCAGCGCAGGCGAGAGGGAGCAGCGCAGGCCAATGGAGCGGCGGGGGCTGAAGGAAGCAGCCCAGGCCAGGCAGAGCAGCGCACGTCACTGTGCGGAGCGAGCGGAGGTCGGTCAGAGCAGCGCAGACCGTAGGCAGCAGCGGTGGCCAGAGGGAGCAGCGGTGCCCGGAGGGAACGGCGCAGGCCAGAGGATGCAGTGCAGGCCAAGGGCCGTGGCCGAAAGAGCCAGAGCAGTGCAGCAAAGGGAACGGTGGCCGAAGAACAGCACAGGCCAGTGGGAGCAGCACAGGTCGCCGTGGGGTGAGCACGTTGGGGAGCAGCACAGGGCACAGGCGGCGGCAGTGGCCTCAGGGAGTATTGCAGGCAGTGGGCACGGCGCAGGCTGCGGGAATACGGCAGGCAGGATGAGGACAATAGGCGGGGGGGGTACAACTAGGGGGGGGCACAACAGGCAGTGGGGGCACCGCAGGCTGTGGGGGGACAACAGGCTTTGGGGGCACAACAGGCTGGGGGGCACAACAGGCAGGGGGGCACACAGGCTGTGGGGGGACAACAGGCAGGGGGGCACCACAGGCTGTGGGGGGACAACAGGCAGTGGGGCACCACAGGCTGTGAGGGGGACAACAGGCAGTGGGGGCACCACAGGCTGTGGGGGACCACAGGCAGTGGGGGCACAACAACAGGCTGTGGGGAACAACAGGCTGTGGGGGCACAACAGGCTGTGGGGAGACAACAAGTAGTGGGGGCACCACAGCCTGTGGGGGGACAAGAGGCTGTGGGGGCACAACAGGCTGTGGGGAGACAACAAGTAGTGGGGGCACCACAGCCTGTGGGGGACAACAGGCAGTGGGGGGCACAACAGGCTGTGGGGGGGCACAACAGGCAGTGGGGGCACCACAGCCTGTGGGGGACAGCAGGCTGTGGGGGGGCACAACAGGCTGTAGGGGGGCACAACAGGCAGTGGGAGCAGCACAGGCCGGTCAGAGCAGCACAGGTCCTAGGCAGCAGGGGTGCCAGGAGGAAGCCGTCCAGGCCAGTTGGCGAGCGCAGGCAGTGGCGCAGCGCACGCAGCGGGCGTGCAGCAGGCTTCGGGAGCACGGCAGGCAGTGGGCGCGCGACAGGCGGCGGGAACACAGCAGGCAGTGAGGGGACAGCAGGCGTTGGGATCACAACCGGCAGTGGGGAGGCAACGAGCCGCGGGAGCACAACAGGCAGTGGCGGCACAACAGCAGGGGGCAGCAGAGGCCGTCAGAGAAACGCAGATCCTCGGCAGCAGCGTCGGCCAACGGGAGCACGGCGGGCCAGTGGAGCATGGCGGCCTGAGGAAGCAGCACGGGCCCGTGGGAGCGGCGCACGTCGGTCAGAGCAGCGCAGACCCTAGGTAGCGGCGGTGGCCAGAGGGAGCAGCGCAGGCCGATGGAGCTCTGGTGGCTTAAGGAAGCAGCCCGGGCCAGTCAGAGCGGCGCAGGGAGCGGGTGCCACGCAGGTCGGACGGAGCAGCCCAGGCCACAGGGTGCAGCGGTGGCCAGACGGGCAGCGAAGGCAGCGGGCGCAACACAGTCTGTGTGGCAGTGCAGGCCTTGGCGCAGAGCATGTCGTCGGCGCCGCGCAGGCAGTGGGCGCACAGCGGGCTGTGGGCCCGCAGCGGGCAGTGGGAGGACAACGGGCAGTGGGAGCAGCACATGCGGTCGGAGCAGCACACCGACCTGACGCAGCAGAGGCGGCCAGAGGGTGAAGCGGAGACCAGAGGCAGCGCAGGCGGCAGAGAGCAGGGCAGGAAGGACGGAGCAGCACGGGCCGGAGGGAGCGGCGCACACCACAGAGAGGAGAGCGGGGCGGGGGGAGAGGGAGCAGCGCGGGGCAGAGCGAGCAGCGCGGGGCAGAGCGAGCAGCGCAGGCGAGCAGGGCAGGGGGGGCAGCGCAGGCCGCAGGGAGCAGTGGAAGGAGCAGCGCACATGAGAGGGAGCAGCACGGCCGGAGGGACAGGGTGGAGGGCAGAGGGAGGAGCAAAGGCCAGAAGGACGCGCAGGACATAGGGAGCAGCGCAGGGCTGGGGCAGCAGCGCAGGCCGGAGGGAGCAGCGCGGGCCGCGGAGGGAGCGCAGGGCGATGGGTGCAGCGCAGGGCAGGGGAGCAGCGCAGCGTGAGGCAGCAGCGCAGGACGAAGGGAGCGGCGCTGGGCATAGGGAGCAGCGCAGGAGGCCTGGGGGTGCAGCGCGGGCCGCGGAGGGAGCAGCAGGCCGGAGGGAGGGGTGGAGGGGAGAGGGAGGTGCAAAGGCCACAAGGAGCAGCGCAGGGCATAGGGAGCAGAGCAGGGCTGGGGGAGCAGCGCGGTGGGTGCAGCGCAGGGCAGGGGGAGCAGCGCAGGCGTGAGGCAGCAACGCAGGGCTTAGGGAGCAGCGCTGGGCATAGGGAGCAGCGCAGGCCTGCGGGTGCAGCGCGGGCCGCGGAGGGAGCGCAGCGCGGTGGGTGCAGCGCAAGGCAGGGGAGCAGCGCGGGCCTGGGGTGCAGCGCAGGCCGGAGGGAGCAGCGCGGGCCAGAGGAAGCAGCTCAGCCGGGAGGCGGAAGCGCACGCCTGCGGAAGGAGCGAAGGAGCGCAAGACACAGGGAGCAACAGAGGTCCGCGGGAGCAGCGCAGATCAGTGGGAGCAGCACAGGCGAGAGACAGAGAGAAGCGGAGTCAAGAAGCAGCGCAGGGGGGCCGGCGGACAGGCTGCAGGGAGCAGCGCAGCCTTGGGGGAGCGGCGCAGACCGGGGGAGCAGCGGAGGTGAGAGGAGGAGGAAGGCCACACGGAGCAGCAGCAGCAGCAGCGCAGAGCAGAGGGAGCAGCGCAAAGCAAAGGGAGCGGCGCAAGCCAGAGGAGGAGTGCATCCCACGGGAGCAGGGCAGGGTGGTGGGAGCAGCGCAGGGCGTTAGGAGCAGCGCAGGCTGATGGCAGTAGCGGAGGGAGCAGCGGGGCCCGGAAGGAGGAGCGCAGGCAGTGGCGCGGCACAGGCAGAGGGCGCGGCGCGGGCAGCGGGAGCACAGCGGGCTGTGGGACCTCAGCCGGCAGTGGGCGCACAACAGGCAGTGACGACGACGGGCAGTGGGGGCACAGCAGGCAGCGGCAGCACTGCGGGCTGCTCAGAGCAGCACAGGTAACAGGCAGCAGCGCAGGCCAGTGGGGGCAGCACAGGTCACTGCGGGGAGACCAGGCTGGGGAGCAGCACAGAGCACAGGCAGCAGCAGTGGCCTCAGGGAGTATTGCAGGCAGGGGAGGACGGCAGGCAGGGGGAGGACAGCAGGCAGTGTGGGAGGACAGCAGGCAGGGAGCACGGCAGGCAGTGGGGGGACAACAGGCAGTGGGGACACAACAGGCAGTGGGGGGGACAACAGGCAGTGGGAGCAGCACAGGCCGGTCAGAGCAGCACAGAAGACAGGCAGCAGGGGTGCCAGGAGGAAGCAGCGCAGGGCAGCTGGCGAGCGCAGGCAGCGGGCGTGCAGCAGGCAGCGGGAGCGCAGCAGGCAGTGGGAGCGGCCCAGGCCGGTCGGAGCAGCGCACACCACCGGCAGCGGCGGTGGCCAGCGAGGGCAGGGCAGGCCGATGGAGCACGACGGCCCGAGGAAGCCCCAGGCCAGTGGGAACAGAGCAGGGCAGGCGTGCGCAACGCAGGTTGCTCAGAGCAGCGGAGACTACGGGAAGCAGCGGTGGCCAGAGGGAGAAGTGGCGGCTGAGGGTGCAGCGGTGGCCACGGGGAGCAGCGCAGGCCAACGGAGCCCCCGTGGCTTAAGGAAGCAGCAGCCCAGGCCAATCGGAGCAGCGCAGGTGAGCGTGAGCAACGCAGGTCGGATGGAGCAGCGCAGGCCATAGAGTGCGGCGGTGGCCAGACGGTCAGCGAAGGCGGTGGGCGCAGAAGAGATGGCGGGCGCGGCGCAGGCAGCGGGCCCACAGCGGGCAGTGGACGCTCAACAGGCCGCGGGAGCTCAGAAGCCAGCGGGCGCACCAAAGGCAGTGGGCACGCAACAGGCAGGGGGATCTTCAAAAGGCAGTGGGAGCCCGACACGCGGTGGGAGCACGACAGGCCGTGGGAGCAGCACAGGCCGGTCAGGGCAGCACGCACCATCGGCAGCAGCGGTGGCCAACGGGAGCACGGCAGGCGAATGGAGCATGGCGGCCTGAGGAAGCGGCACGGGCCAGTGGGAGCAGCGCAGGTCGATCAGAGCAGCAAAGATCATAGGGAGCGGCGGTGGCCAGAGGGAGCAGCGCAGGCGAGAGGGAGCAGCGCAGGCCAATGGAGCGGCGGGGGCTGAAGGAAGCAGCCCAGGCCAGGCAGAGCAGCGCACGTCACTGTGCGGAGCGAGCGGAGGTCGGTCAGAGCAGCGCAGACCGTAGGCAGCAGCGGTGGCCAGAGGGAGCAGCGGTGCCCGGGAGGGACGCAGGCGCAGGCCAGAGGTGCAGGCCATGCAGGCCAAAGGCAACGGTGGCCGAAGAACCAGCACAGGCCAGTGGGAGCAGCACAGGTCGCCGTGGGGTGAGCACGTTGGGGAGCAGCACAGGGCACAGGCGGCGGCAGTGGCCTCAGGGAGTATTGCAGGCAGTGGGCACGGCGCAGGCTGCGGGAATACGGCAGGCAGGATGAGTACAATAGGCGGGGGGGGGGTACAACTGGGGGGGGCACAACAGGCAGTGGGGGCACCGCAGGCTGTGGGGGGACAACAGGCTTTGGGGGGCACAACAGGCTGGGGGGGCACAACAGGCAGGGGCAACACAGGCTGTGGGGGGACAACAGGCAGGGGGCACCACAGGCTGTGGGGGGACAACAGGCAGTGGGGGCACCACAGGCTGTGAGGGGGACAACAGGCAGTGGGGGCACCACAGGCTGTGGGGGACCACAGGCAGTGGGGGCACAACAACAGGCTGTGGGGAGACAACAGGCTGTGGGGGCACAACAGGCTGTGGGGAGACAACAAGTAGTGGGGGCACCACAGCCTGTGGGGGGACAAGAGGCTGTGGGGGCACAACAGGCTGTGGGGAGACAACAAGTAGTGGGGGCACCACAGCCTGTGGGGGGACAACAGGCAGTGGGGGGCACAACAGGCTGTGGGGGGGCACAACAGGCAGTGGGGGCACCACAGCCTGTGGGGGGACAGCAGGCTGTGGGGGGCACAACAGGCTGTGGGGGGGCACAACAGGCTGTAGGGGGGCACAACAGGCAGTGGGAGCAGCACAGGCCGGTCAGAGCAGCACAGGTCCTAGGCAGCAGGGGTGCCAGGAGGAAGCCGTCCAGGCCAGTTGGCGAGCGCAGGCAGTGGCGCAGCGCACGCAGCGGGCGTGCAGCAGGCTTCGGGAGCACGGCAGGCAGTGGGCGCGCGACAGGCGGCGGGAACACAGCAGGCAGTGAGGGGACAGCAGCGTTGGGATCACAACCGGCAGTGGGGAGGCAACGAGCCGCGGGAGCACAACAGGCAGTGGCGGCACAACAGGCAGGGGAGCAGCAGAGGCCGGTCAGAGAAACGCAGATCCTCGGCAGCGTCGGCCAACGGGAGCACGGCGGGCCAGTGGAGCATGGCGGCCTGAGGAAGCAGCACGGGCCCGTGGGAGCGGCGCACGTCGGTCAGCAGCGCAGACCCTAGGTAGCGGCGGTGGCCAGAGGGAGCAGCGCAGGCCGATGGAGCTCTGGTGGCTTAAGGAAGCAGCCCGGGCCAGTCAGAGCGGCGCAGGGGAGCGGGTGCCACGCAGGTCGGACGGAGCAGCCCAGGCCACAGGGTGCAGCGGTGGCCAGACGGGCAGCGAAGGCAGCGGGCGCAACACAGTCTGTGGTGGCAGTGCAGGCCTTGGCGCAGAGCATGTCGTCGGCGCCGCGCAGGCAGTGGGCGCACAGCGGGCTGTGGGCCCGCAGCGGGCAGTGGGAGGACAACGGGCAGTGGGAGCAGCACATGCGGTCGGAGCAGCACCGACCTGACGCAGCAGAGGCGGCCAGAGGGTGAAGCGGAGACCAGAGGCAGCGCAGGCGGCAGAGAGCAGGGCAGGAAGGACGGAGCAGCACGGGCCGGAGGGAGCGGCGCACACCACAGAGAGGAGAGCGGGGCGGGGGGAGAGGGAGCAGCGCGGGGCAGAGCGAGCAGCGCGGGGCAGAGCGAGCAGCGCCGAGCAGGGCAGGGGGGCAGCGCAGGCCGCAGGGAGCAGTGGAAGGAGCAGCGCACATGAGAGGGAGCAGCACGGCCGGAGGGACAGGGTGGAGGGCAGAGGGAGGAGCAAAGGCCAGAAGGAGCAGCGCAGGACATAGGGAGCAGCGCAGGGCTGGGGCAGCAGCGCAGGCCGGAGGGAGCAGCGCGGGCCGCGGAGGGAGCGCAGGGCGATGGGTGCAGCGCAGGGCAGGGGGAGCAGCGCAGGCGTGAGGCAGCAGCGCAGGACGAAGGGAGCGGCGCTGGGCATAGGGCAGCGCAGGCAGGCCTGGGGGTGCAGCGCGGGCCGCGGAGGGAGCAGCACAGGCCGGAGGGAGGGGTGGAGGGGAGAGGGAGGTGCAAAGGCCACAAGGAGCAGCGCAGGGCATAGGGAGCAGAGCAGGGCTGGGGAGCAGCGCGGTGGGTGCAGCGCAGGGCAGGGGGAGCAGCGCAGGCGTGAGGCAGCAACGCAGGGCTTAGGGAGCAGCGCTGGGCATAGGGAGCGCGCAGGCCTGCGGGTGCAGCGCGGGCCGCGGAGGGAGCGCAGCGCGGTGGGTGCAGCGCAAGGCAGGGGAGCAGCGCGGGCCTGGGGGTGCAGCGCAGGCCGGAGGGAGCAGCGCGGGCCAGAGGAAGCAGCTCAGCCGGGAGG
Source organism: Canis lupus familiaris (assembly GCF_011100685.1). Taxonomy (NCBI): domain Eukaryota; kingdom Metazoa; phylum Chordata; class Mammalia; order Carnivora; family Canidae; genus Canis; species Canis lupus. The sequence continues at coordinate 21,495 of NW_023331596.1, forward strand.
CGGAAGCGCACGCCTGCGGAAGGAGCGAAGGAGCGCAAGACACAGGGAGCAACAGAGGTCCGCGGGAGCAGCGCAGATCAGTGGGAGCACAGGCGAGAGACAGAGAGAAGCGGAGTCAAGAAGCAGCGCAGGGGGGCCGGCGGACAGGCTGCAGGGAGCAGCGCAGCCTTGGGGGAGCGGCGCAGACCGGGGGAGCAGCGGAGGTGAGAGGGAGGAGGAAGGCCACACGGAGCAGCAGCAGCAGCAGCGCAGAGCAGAGGGAGCAGCGCAAAGCAAAGGGAGCGGCGCAAGCCAGAGGGAGGAGTGCATCCCACGGGAGCAGGGCAGGGTGGTGGGAGCAGCGCAGGGCGTTAGGAGCAGCGCAGGCTGATGGCAGTAGCGGAGGGAGCAGCGGGGCCCGGAAGGAGGAGCGCAGGCAGTGGCGCGGCACAGGCAGAGGGCGCGGCGCGGGCAGCGGGAGCACAGCGGGCTGTGGGACCTCAGCCGGCAGTGGGCGCACAACAGGCAGTGACGACGACGGGCAGTGGGGGCACAGCAGGCAGCGGCAGCACTGCGGGCTGCTCAGAGCAGCACAGGTAACAGGCAGCAGCGCAGGCCAGTGGGGGCAGCACAGGTCACTGCGGGAGACCAGGCTGGGGAGCAGCACAGAGCACAGGCAGCAGCAGTGGCCTCAGGGAGTATTGCAGGCAGGGGGAGGACGGCAGGCAGGGGGAGGCACAGGCAGTGTGGGAGGACAGCAGGCAGGGGAGCACGGCAGGCAGTGGGGGGACAACAGGCAGTGGGGACACAACAGGCAGTGGGGGGGACAACAGGCAGTGGGAGCAGCACAGGCCGGTCAGAGCAGCACAGAAGACAGGCAGCAGGGGTGCCAGGAGGAAGCAGCGCAGGGCAGCTGGCGAGCGCAGGCAGCGGGCGTGCAGCAGGCAGCGGGAGCGCAGCAGGCAGTGGGAGCGGCCCAGGCCGGTCGGAGCAGCGCACACCACCGGCAGCGGCGGTGGCCAGCGAGGGCAGGGCAGGCCGATGGAGCACGACGGCCCGAGGAAGCAGCCCAGGCCAGTGGGAACAGAGCAGGGCAGGCGTGCGCAACGCAGGTTGCTCAGAGCAGCGGAGACTACGGGAAGCAGCGGTGGCCAGAGGGAGAAGTGGCGGCTGAGGGTGCAGCGGTGGCCACGGGGAGCAGCGCAGGCCAACGGAGCCCCCGTGGCTTAAGGAAGCAGCAGCCCAGGCCAATCGGAGCAGCGCAGGTGAGCGTGAGCAACGCAGGTCGGATGGAGCAGCGCAGGCCATAGAGTGCGGCGGTGGCCAGACGGTCAGCGAAGGCGGTGGGCGCAGAAGAGATGGCGGGCGCGGCGCAGGCAGCGGGCCCACAGCGGGCAGTGGACGCTCAACAGGCCGCGGGAGCTCAGAAGCCAGCGGGCGCACCAAAGGCAGTGGGCACGCAACAGGCAGGGGGATCTTCAAAAGGCAGTGGGAGCCCGACACGCGGTGGGAGCACGACAGGCCGTGGGAGCAGCACAGGCCGGTCAGGGCAGCACGCACCATCGGCAGCAGCGGTGGCCAACGGGAGCACGGCAGGCGAATGGAGCATGGCGGCCTGAGGAAGCGGCACGGGCCAGTGGGAGCAGCGCAGGTCGATCAGAGCAGCAAAGATCATAGGGAGCGGCGGTGGCCAGAGGGAGCAGCGCAGGCGAGAGGGAGCAGCGCAGGCCAATGGAGCGGCGGGGGCTGAAGGAAGCAGCCCAGGCCAGGCAGAGCAGCGCACGTCACTGTGCGGAGCGAGCGGAGGTCGGTCAGAGCAGCGCAGACCGTAGGCAGCAGCGGTGGCCAGAGGGAGCAGCGGTGCCCGGAGGGAACGGCGCAGGCCAGAGGATGCAGTGCAGGCCAAAGGGCAACGGTGGCCGAAGAACCAGCACAGGCCAGTGGGAGAGCACAGGTCGCCGTGGGGTGAGCACGTTGGGGAGCAGCACAGGGCACAGGCGGCGGCAGTGGCCTCAGGGAGTATTGCAGGCAGTGGGCACGGCGCAGGCTGCGGGAATACGGCAGGCAGGATGAGTACAATAGGCGGGGGGGGGGTACAACTGGGGGGGCACAACAGGCAGTGGGGGCACCGCAGGCTGTGGGGGGACAACAGGCTTTGGGGGGCACAACAGGCTGGGGGGGCACAACAGGCAGGGGGCAACACAGGCTGTGGGGGGACAAAGGCAGGGGGCACCACAGGCTGTGGGGGGACAACAGGCAGTGGGGGCACCACAGGCTGTGAGGGGGACAACAGGCAGTGGGGGCACCACAGGCTGTGGGGGACCACAGGCAGTGGGGGCACAACAACAGGCTGTGGGGAGACAACAGGCTGTGGGGGGCACAACAGGCTGTGGGGAGACAACAAGTAGTGGGGGCACCACAGCCTGTGGGGGGACAAGAGGCTGTGGGGGCACAACAGGCTGTGGGGAGACAACAAGTAGTGGGGGCACCACAGCCTGTGGGGGGACAACAGGCAGTGGGGGGCACAACAGGCTGTGGGGGGGCACAACAGGCAGTGGGGGCACCACAGCCTGTGGGGGGACAGCAGGCTGTGGGGGGCACAACAGGCTGTAGGGGGGCACAACAGGCAGTGGGAGCAGCACAGGCCGGTCAGAGCAGCACAGGTCCTAGGCAGCAGGGGTGCCAGGAGGAAGCCGTCCAGGCCAGTTGGCGAGCGCAGGCAGTGGCGCAGCGCACGCAGCGGGCGTGCAGCAGGCTTCGGGAGCACGGCAGGCAGTGGGCGCGCGACAGGCGGCGGGAACACAGCAGGCAGTGAGGGGACAGCAGGCGTTGGGATCACAACCGGCAGTGGGGAGGCAACGAGCCGCGGGAGCACAACAGGCAGTGGCGGCACAACAGGCAGGGGAGCAGCAGAGGCCGGTCAGAGAAACGCAGATCCTCGGCAGCAGCGTCGGCCAACGGGAGCACGGCGGGCCAGTGGAGCATGGCGGCCTGAGGAAGCAGCACGGGCCCGTGGGAGCGGCGCACGTCGGTCAGAGCAGCGCAGACCCTAGGTAGCGGCGGTGGCCAGAGGGAGCAGCGCAGGCCGATGGAGCTCTGGTGGCTTAAGGAAGCAGCCCGGGCCAGTCAGAGCGGCGCAGGGGAGCGGGTGCCACGCAGGTCGGACGGAGCAGCCCAGGCCACAGGGTGCAGCGGTGGCCAGACGGGCAGCGAAGGCAGCGGGCGCAACACAGTCTGTGGTGGCAGTGCAGGCCTTGGCGCAGAGCATGTCGTCGGCGCCGCGCAGGCAGTGGGCGCACAGCGGGCTGTGGGCCCGCAGCGGGCAGTGGGAGGACAACGGGCAGTGGGAGCACATGCGGTCGGAGCAGCACCGACCTGACGCAGCAGAGGCGGCCAGAGGGTGAAGCGGAGACCAGAGGCAGCGCAGGCGGCAGAGAGCAGGGCAGGAAGGACGGAGCAGCACGGGCCGGAGGGAGCGGCGCACACCACAGAGAGGAGAGCGGGGCGGGGGAGAGGGAGCAGCGCGGGGCAGAGCGAGCAGCGCGGGGCAGAGCGAGCAGCGCAGGCGAGCAGGGCAGGGGGGGCAGCGCAGGCCGCAGGGAGCAGTGGAAGGAGCAGCGCACATGAGAGGGAGCAGCACGGCCGGAGGGACAGGGTGGAGGGCAGAGGGAGGAGCAAAGGCCAGAAGGCAGCGCAGGACATAGGGAGCAGCGCAGGGCTGGGGCAGCAGCGCAGGCCGGAGGGAGCAGCGCGGGCCGCGGAGGGAGCGCAGGGCGATGGGTGCAGCGCAGGGCAGGGGGAGCAGCGCAGGCGTGAGGCAGCAGCGCAGGACGAAGGGAGCGGCGCTGGGCATAGGGAGCAGCGCAGGCAGGCCTGGGGGTGCAGCGCGGGCCGCGGAGGGAGCAGCACAGGCCGGAGGGGGGTGGAGGGGAGGGAGGTGCAAAGGCCACAAGGAGCAGCGCAGGGCATAGGGAGCAGAGCAGGGCTGGGGGAGCAGCGCGGTGGGTGCAGCGCAGGGCAGGGGGAGCAGCGCAGGCGTGAGGCAGCAACGCAGGGCTTAGGGAGCAGCGCTGGGCATAGGGAGCAGCGCAGGCCTGCGGGTGCAGCGCGGGCCGCGGAGGGAGCGCAGCGCGGTGGGTGCAGCGCAAGGCAGGGGGAGCAGCGCGGGCCTGGGGGTGCAGCGCAGGCCGGAGGGAGCAGCGCGGGCCAGAGGAAGCAGCTCAGCCGGGAGGCGGAAGCGCACGCCTGCGGAAGGAGCGAAGGAGCGCAAGACACAGGGAGCAACAGAGGTCCGCGGGAGCAGCGCAGATCAGTGGGAGCAGCACAGGCGAGAGACAGAGAGAAGCGGAGTCAAGAAGCAGCGCAGGGGGGCCGGCGGACAGGCTGCAGGGAGCAGCGCAGCCTTGGGGGAGCGGCGCAGACCGGGGGGCAGCGGAGGTGAGAGGGAGGAGGAAGGCCACACGGAGCAGCAGCAGCAGCGCCGAGCAGAGGGAGCGCAAAGCAAAGGGAGCGGCGCAAGCCAGAGGGAGGAGTGCATCCCACGGGAGCAGGGCAGGGTGGTGGGAGCAGCGCAGGGCGTTAGGAGCAGCGCAGGCTGATGGCAGTAGCGGAGGGAGCAGCGGGGCCCGGAAGGAGGAGCGCAGGCAGTGGCGCGGCACAGGCAGAGGGCGCGGCGCGGGCAGCGGGAGCACAGCGGGCTGTGGGACCTCAGCCGGCAGTGGGCGCACAACAGGCAGTGACGACGACGGGCAGTGGGGGCACAGCAGGCAGCGGCAGCACTGCGGGCTGCTCAGAGCAGCACAGGTAACAGGCAGCAGCGCAGGCCAGTGGGGGCAGCACAGGTCACTGCGGGGAGACCAGGCTGGGGAGCAGCACAGAGCACAGGCAGCAGCAGTGGCCTCAGGAGTATTGCAGGCAGGGGGAGGACGGCAGGCAGGGGGAGGACAGCAGGCAGTGTGGGAGGACAGCAGGCAGGGGGCACGGCAGGCAGTGGGGGGACAACAGGCAGTGGGGACACAACAGGCAGTGGGGGGGACAACAGGCAGTGGGAGCAGCACAGGCCGGTCAGAGCAGCACAGAAGACAGGCAGCAGGGGTGCCAGGAGGAAGCAGCGCAGGGCAGCTGGCGAGCGCAGGCAGCGGGCGTGCAGCAGGCAGCGGGAGCGCAGCAGGCAGTGGGAGCGGCCCAGGCCGGTCGGAGCAGCGCACACCACCGGCAGCGGCGGTGGCCAGCGAGGGCAGGGCAGGCCGATGGAGCACGACGGCCCGAGGAAGCAGCCCAGGCCAGTGGGAACAGAGCAGGGCAGGCGTGCGCAACGCAGGTTGCTCAAGCAGCGGAGACTACGGGAAGCAGCGGTGGCCAGAGGGAGAAGTGGCGGCTGAGGGTGCAGCGTGGCCACGGGGAGCAGCGCAGGCCAACGGAGCCCCCGTGGCTTAAGGAAGCAGCAGCCCAGGCCAATCGGAGCAGCGCAGGTGAGCGTGAGCAACGCAGGTCGGATGGAGCAGCGCAGGCCATAGAGTGCGGCGGTGGCCAGACGGTCAGCGAAGGCGGTGGGCGCAGAAGAGATGGCGGGCGCGGCGCAGGCAGCGGGCCCACAGCGGGCAGTGGACGCTCAACAGGCCGCGGGAGCTCAGAAGCCAGCGGGCGCACCAAAGGCAGTGGGCACGCAACAGGCAGGGGGATCTTCAAAAGGCAGTGGGAGCCCGACACGCGGTGGGAGCACGACAGGCCGTGGGAGCAGCACAGGCCGGTCAGGGCAGCACGCACCATCGGCAGCAGCGGTGGCCAACGGGAGCACGGCAGGCGAATGGAGCATGGCGGCCTGAGGAAGCGGCACGGGCCAGTGGGAGCAGCGCAGGTCGATCAGAGCAGCAAAGATCATAGGGAGCGGCGGTGGCCAGAGGGAGCAGCGCAGGCGAGAGGGAGCAGCGCAGGCCAATGGAGCGGCGGGGGCTGAAGGAAGCAGCCCAGGCCAGGCAGCAGCGCACGTCACTGTGCGGAGCGAGCGGAGGTCGGTCAGAGCAGCGCAGACCGTAGGCAGCAGCGGTGGCCAGAGGGAGCAGCGGTGCCCGGAGGGAACGGCGCAGGCCAGGGAGGCAGTGCAGGCAGGAAGCAGCAGGGCAACGTGGCCGAAGAACCAGCACAGGCCAGTGGGAGCAGCACAGGTCGCCGTGGGGTGAGCACGTTGGGGAGCAGCACAGGGCACAGGCGGCGGCAGTGGCCTCAGGGAGTATTGCAGGCAGTGGGCACGGCGCAGGCTGCGGGAATACGGCAGGCAGGATGAGTACAATAGGCGGGGGGGGGGTACAACTGGGGGGGCACAACAGGCAGTGGGGGCACCGCAGGCTGTGGGGGACAACAGGCTTTGGGGGGCACAACAGGCTGGGGGGCACAACAGGCAGGGGGGCAACACAGGCTGTGGGGGACAACAGGCAGGGGGGCACCACAGGCTGTGGGGGGACAACAGGCAGTGGGGGCACCACAGGCTGTGAGGGGGACAACAGGCAGTGGGGGCACCACAGGCTGTGGGGGACCACAGGCAGTGGGGGCACAACAACAGGCTGTGGGGAGACAACAGGCTGTGGGGGGCACAACAGGCTGTGGGGAGACAACAAGTAGTGGGGGCACCACAGCCTGTGGGGGGACAAGAGGCTGTGGGGGCACAACAGGCTGTGGGGAGACAACAAGTAGTGGGGGCACCACAGCCTGTGGGGGGACAACAGGCAGTGGGGGGCACAACAGGCTGTGGGGGGGCACAACAGGCAGTGGGGGCACCACAGCCTGTGGGGGACAGCAGGCTGTGGGGGCACAACAGGCTGTGGGGGGCACAACAGGCTGTAGGGGGGCACAACAGGCAGTGGGAGCAGCACAGGCCGGTCAGAGCAGCACAGGTCCTAGGCAGGGGTGCCAGGAGGAAGCCGTCCAGGCCAGTTGGCGAGCGCAGGCAGTGGCGCAGCGCACGCAGCGGGCGTGCAGCAGGCTTCGGGAGCACGGCAGGCAGTGGGCGCGCGACAGGCGGCGGGAACACAGCAGGCAGTGAGGGGACAGCAGGCGTTGGGATCACAACCGGCAGTGGGGAGGCAACGAGCCGCGGGAGCACAACAGGCAGTGGCGGCACAACAGGCAGGGGAGCAGCAGAGGCCGGTCAGAGAAACGCAGATCCTCGGAGCAGCGTCGGCCAACGGGAGCACGGCGGGCCAGTGGAGCATGGCGGCCTGAGGAAGCAGCACGGGCCCGTGGGAGCGGCGCACGTCGGTCAGAGCAGCGCAGACCCTAGGTAGCGGCGGTGGCCAGAGGGAGCAGCGCAGGCCGATGGAGCTCTGGTGGCTTAAGGAAGCAGCCCGGGCCAGTCAGAGCGGCGCAGGGGAGCGGGTGCCACGCAGGTCGGACGGAGCAGCCCAGGCCACAGGGTGCAGCGGTGGCCAGACGGGCAGCGAAGGCAGCGGGCGCAACACAGTCTGTGGTGGCAGTGCAGGCCTTGGCGCAGAGCATGTCGTCGGCGCCGCGCAGGCAGTGGGCGCACAGCGGGCTGTGGGCCCGCAGCGGGCAGTGGGAGGACAACGGGCAGTGGGAGCAGCACATGCGGTCGGAGCAGCACCGACCTGACGCAGCAGAGGCGGCCAGAGGGTGAAGCGGAGACCAGAGGCAGCGCAGGCGGCAGAGAGCAGGGCAGGAAGGACGGAGCAGCACGGGCCGGAGGGAGCGGCGCACACCACAGAGAGGAGAGCGGGGCGGGGGGAGAGGAGCAGCGCGGGGCAGAGCAGCAGCGCGGGGCAGAGCGAGCAGCGCAGGCGAGCAGGGCAGGGGGGGCAGCGCAGGCCGCAGGGAGCAGTGGAAGGAGCAGCGCACATGAGAGCAGCAGCACGGCCGGAGGGACAGGGTGGAGGGCAGAGGGAGGAGCAAAGGCCAGAAGGAGCAGCGCAGGACATAGGGAGCAGCGCAGGGCTGGGGCAGCAGCGCAGGCCGGAGGGAGCAGCGCGGGCCGCGGAGGGAGCGCAGGGCGATGGGTGCAGCGCAGGGCAGGGGGAGCAGCGCAGGCGTGAGGCAGCAGCGCAGGACGAAGGGAGCGGCGCTGGGCATAGGGAGCAGCGCAGGCAGGCCTGGGGGTGCAGCGCGGGCCGCGAGGGAGCAGCACAGGCCGGAGGGAGGGGTGGAGGGGAGAGGGAGGTGCAAAGGCCACAAGGAGCAGCGCAGGGCATAGGGAGCAGAGCAGGGCTGGGGGAGCAGCGCGGTGGGTGCAGCGCAGGGCAGGGGAGCAGCGCAGGCGTGAGGCAGCAACGCAGGGCTTAGGGAGCAGCGCTGGGCATAGGGAGCAGCGCAGGCCTGCGGGTGCAGCGCGGGCCGCGGAGGGAGCGCAGCGCGGTGGGTGCAGCGCAAGGCAGGGGGAGCAGCGCGGGCCTGGGGGTGCAGCGCAGGCCGGAGGGAGCAGCGCGGGCCAGAGGAAGCAGCTCAGCCGGGAGGCGGAAGCGCACGCCTGCGGAAGGAGCGAAGGAGCGCAAGACACAGGGAGCAACAGAGGTCCGCGGGAGCAGCGCAGATCAGTGGGAGCAGCACAGGCGAGAGACAGAGAGAAGCGGAGTCAAGAAGCAGCGCAGGGGGGCCGGCGGACAGGCTGCAGGGAGCAGCGCAGCCTTGGGGGAGCGGCGCAGACCGGGGGGAGCAGCGGAGGTGAGAGGGAGAGGAAGGCCACACGGAGCAGCAGCAGCAGCAGCGCAGAGCAGAGGGAGCAGCGCAAAGCAAAGGGAGCGGCGCAAGCCAGAGGGAGTGCATCCCACGGGAGCAGGGCAGGGTGGTGGGAGCAGCGCAGGGCGTTAGGAGCAGCGCAGGCTGATGGCAGTAGCGGAGGGCAGCGGGGCCCGGAAGGAGGAGCGCAGGCAGTGGCGCGGCACAGGCAGAGGGCGCGGCGCGGGCAGCGGGAGCACAGCGGGCTGTGGGACCTCAGCCGGCAGTGGGCGCACAACAGGCAGTGACGACGACGGGCAGTGGGGGCACAGCAGGCAGCGGCAGCACTGCGGGCTGCTCAGAGCAGCACAGGTAACAGGCAGCAGCGCAGGCCAGTGGGGCAGCACAGGTCACTGCGGGGAGACCAGGCTGGGGAGCAGCACAGAGCACAGGCAGCAGTGGCCTCAGGGAGTATTGCAGGCAGGGGGAGGACGGCAGGCAGGGGGAGGACAGCAGGCAGTGTGGGAGGACAGCAGCAGGGGGAGCACGGCAGGCAGTGGGGGACAACAGGCAGTGGGGACACAACAGGCAGTGGGGGGGACAACAGGCAGTGGGAGCAGCACAGGCCGGTCAGAGCAGCACAGAAGACAGGCAGCAGGGGTGCCAGGAGGAAGCAGCGCAGGGCAGCTGGCGAGCGCAGGCAGCGGGCGTGCAGCAGGCAGCGGGAGCGCAGCAGGCAGTGGGAGCCCCAGGCCGGTCGGAGCAGCGCACACCACCGGCAGCGGCGGTGGCCAGCGAGGGCAGGGCAGGCCGATGGAGCACGACGGCCCGAGGACAGCCCAGGCCAGTGGGAACAGAGCAGGGCAGGCGTGCGCAACGCAGGTTGCTCAGAGCAGCGGAGACTACGGGAAGCAGCGGTGGCCAGAGGGAGAAGTGGCGGCTGAGGTGCAGCGGTGGCCACGGGAGCAGCGCAGGCCAACGGAGCCCCCGTGGCTTAAGGAAGCAGCAGCCCAGGCCAATCGGAGCAGCGCAGGTGAGCGTGAGCAACGCAGGTCGGATGGAGCAGCGCAGGCCATAGAGTGCGGCGGTGGCCAGACGGTCAGCGAAGGCGGTGGGCGCAGAAGAGATGGCGGGCGCGGCGCAGGCAGCGGGCCCACAGCGGGCAGTGGACGCTCAACAGGCCGCGGGAGCTCAGAAGCCAGCGGCGCACCAAAGGCAGTGGGCACGCAACAGGCAGGGGATCTTCAAAAGGCAGTGGGAGCCCGACACGCGGTGGGAGCACGACAGGCCGTGGGAGCAGCACAGGCCGGTCAGGGCAGCACGCACCATCGGCAGCAGCGTGGCCAACGGGAGCACGGCAGGCGAATGGAGCATGGCGGCCTGAGGAAGCGGCACGGCCAGTGGGAGCAGCGCAGGTCGATCAGAGCAGCAAAGATCATAGGGAGCGGCGTGGCCAGAGGGAGCAGCGCAGGCGAGAGGGAGCAGCGCAGGCCAATGGAGCGGCGGGGGCTGAAGGAAGCAGCCCAGGCCAGGCAGAGCAGCGCACGTCACTGTGCGAGCGAGCGGAGGTCGGTCAGAGCAGCGCAGACCGTAGGCACAGCGGTGGCCAGAGGGAGCAGCGGTGCCCGGAGGGAACGGCGCAGGCCAGAGGATGCAGTGCAGGCCAAAGGGCAACGGTGGCCGAAGAACCAGCACAGGCCAGTGGGAGCAGCACAGGTCGCCGTGGGGTGAGCACGTTGGGGAGCAGCACAGGGCACAGGCGGCGGCAGTGGCCTCAGGGAGTATTGCAGGCAGTGGGCACGGCGCAGGCTGCGGGAATACGGCAGGCAGATGAGTACAATAGGCGGGGGGGGGGTACAACTGGGGGGGCACAACAGGCAGTGGGGGCACCGCAGGCTGTGGGGGGACAACCGGCTTTGGGGGCACAACAGGCTGGGGGGCACAACAGGCAGGGGGGCAACACAGGCTGTGGGGGGACCAAGGCAGGGGGGCACCACAGGCTGTGGGGGGACAACAGGCAGTGGGGGCACCACAGGCTGTGAGGGGACAACAGGCAGTGGGGCACCACAGGCTGTGGGGACCACAGGCAGTGGGGGCACAACAACAGGCTGTGGGGAGACAACAGGCTGTGGGGGGCACAACAGGCTGTGGGGAGACAACAAGTAGTGGGGGCACCACAGCCTGTGGGGGGACAAGAGGCTGTGGGGGCACAACAGGCTGTGGGAGACAACAAGTAGTGGGGGCACCACAGCCTGTGGGGGGACAAACAGTGGGGGGCACAACAGGCTGTGGGGGCACAACAGGCAGTGGGGGCACACCTGTGGGGGGACAGCAGGCTGTGGGGGGGCACAACAGGCTGTGGGGGGCACAACAGGCAGTGGGAGCAGCACAGGCCGGTCAGAGCAGCACAGGTCCTAGGCAGCAGGGGTGCCAGGAGGAAGCCGTCCAGGCCAGTTGGCGAGCGCAGGCAGTGGCGCAGCGCACGCAGCGGGCGTGCAGCAGGCTTCGGGAGCACGGCAGGCAGTGGGGCGCGACAGGCGGCGGGAACACAGCAGGCAGTGAGGGGACAGCAGGCGTTGGGATCACAACCGGCAGTGGGGAGGCAACGAGCCGCGGGAGCACAACAGGCAGTGGCGGCACAACAGGCAGGGGGAGCAGCAGAGGCCGGTCAGAGAAACGCAGATCCTCGGCAGCAGCGTCGGCCAACGGGAGCACCGGGCCAGTGGAGCATGCGGCCTGAGGAAGCAGCACGGGCCCGTGGGAGCGGCGCACGTCGGTCAGAGCAGCGCAGACCCTAGGTAGCGGCGGTGGCCAGAGGGAGCAGCGCAGGCCGATGGAGCTCTGGTGGCTTAAGGAAGCAGCCCGGGCCAGTCAGAGCGGCCAGGGGAGCGGGTGCCACGCAGGTCGGACGGAGCACCCAGGCCACAGGGTGCAGCGGTGGCCAGACGGGCAGCGAAGGCAGCGGGCGCAACACAGTCTGTGGTGGCAGTGCAGGCCTTGGCGCAGAGCATGTCGTCGGCGCCGCGCAGGCAGTGGGCGCACAGCGGGCTGTGGGCCCGCAGCGGGCAGTGGGAGGACAACGGGCAGTGGGAGCAGCACATGCGGTCGGAGCAGCCCGACCTGACGCAGCAGAGGCGGCCAGAGGGTGAAGCGGAGACCAGAGGCAGCGCAGGCGGCAGAGAGCAGGGCAGGAAGGACGGAGCAGCACGGGCCGGAGGGAGCGGCGCACACCACAGAGAGGAGAGCGGGGCGGGGGGAGAGGGAGCAGCGCGGGGCAGAGCGAGCAGCGCGGGGAGAGCGAGCAGCGCAGGCGAGCAGGGCAGGGGGCAGCGCAGGCCGCAGGGAGCAGTGGAAGGAGCAGCGCACATGAGAGGGAGCAGCACGGCCGGAGGGACAGGGTGGAGGGCAGAGGGAGGAGCAAAGGCCGAAGGAGCAGCGCAGGACATAGGGAGCAGCGCAGGGCTGGGGCAGCAGCGCAGGCCGGAGGAGCAGCGCGGGCCGCGGAGGGAGCGCAGGGCGATGGGTGCAGCGCAGGGCAGGGGGAGCAGCGCAGGCGTGAGGCAGCAGCGCAGGACGAAGGGAGCGGCGCTGGGCATAGGGAGCAGCGCAGGCAGGCCTGGGGGTGCAGCGCGGGCCGCGGAGGGAGCAGCACAGGCCGGAGGGAGGGGTGGAGGGGAGAGGGAGGTGCAAAGGCCACAAGGAGCAGCGCAGGGCATAGGGAGCAGAGCAGGGCTGGGGGAGCAGCGCGGTGGGTGCAGCGCAGGGCAGGGGGAGCAGCGCAGGCGTGAGGCAGCAACGCAGGGCTTAGGGAGCAGCGCTGGGCATAGGGAGCAGCGCAGGCCTGCGGGTGCAGCGCGGGCCCGGAGGGAGCGCAGCGCGGTGGGTGCAGCGCAAGGCAGGGGGAGCAGCGCGGGCCTGGGGGTGCAGCGCAGGCCGGAGGGAGCAGCGCGGGCCAGAGGAAGCAGCTCAGCCGGGAGGCGGAAGCGCACGCCTGCGGAAGGAGCGAAGGAGCGCAAGACACAGGAGCAACAGAGGTCCGCGGAGCAGCGCAGATCAGTGGGAGCAGCACAGGCGAGAGACAGAGAGAAGCGGAGTCAAGAAGCAGCGCAGGGGGGCCGGCGGACAGGCTGCAGGGAGCAGCGCAGCCTTGGGGGAGCGGCGCAGACCGGGGGGAGCAGCGGAGGTGAGAGGAGGAGGAAGGCCACACGGAGCAGCAGCAGCAGCAGCGCAGACAGAGGGAGCAGCGCAAAGCAAAGGGAGCGGCGCAAGCCAGAGGGAGAGTGCATCCCACGGGAGCAGGGCAGGGTGGTGGGAGCAGCGCAGGGCGTTAGGAGCAGCGCAGGCTGATGGCAGTAGCGGAGGGAGCAGCGGGCCCGGAAGGAGGAGCGCAGGCATGGCGCGGCACAGGCAGAGGGCGCGGCGCGGGCAGCGGGAGCACAGCGGGCTGTGGGACCTCAGCCGGCAGTGGGCGCACAACAGGCAGTGACGACGACGGGCAGTGGGGGCACAGCAGGCAGCGGCAGCACTGCGGGCTGCTCAGAGCAGCACAGGTAACAGGCAGCAGCGCAGGCCAGTGGGGGCAGCACAGGTCACTGCGGGGAGACCAGGCTGGGGAGCAGCACAGAGCACAGGCAGCAGCATGGCCTCAGGGAGTATTGCAGGCAGGGGGAGGACGGCAGGCAGGGGAGGACAGCAGGCAGTGTGGGAGGACAGCAGGCAGGGGGAGCACGGCAGGCAGTGGGGGGACAACAGGCAGTGGGGACACAACAGGCAGTGGGGGGGACAACAGCAGTGGGAGCAGCAGCCGGCCGTCAGAGCAGCACAGAAGACAGGCAGCAGGGGGTGCCAGGAGGAAAGCAGCGCAGGGCAGCTGGCGAGCGCAGGCAGCGGGCTGGCAGGCAGGCAGCGAGCGCAGCAGGCAGTGGGAGCGGCCCAGGCGGTCGGAGCAGCGCACACCACCGGCAGCGGCGGTGGCCAGCGAGGGCAGGGCAGGCCGATGGAGCACGACGGCCCGAGGAAGCAGCCCAGGCCAGTGGGAACAGAGCAGGGCAGGCGTCGTGCAACGCAGGTTGCTCAGAGCAGCGGAGACTACGGGAAGCAGCGGTGGCCAGAGGGAGAAGTGGCGGCTGAGGGTGCAGCGGTGGCCACGGGGACAGCGCAGGCCAAACGGAGCCCCGTGGCTTAAGGAACGCAGCCCAGGCCAATCGGAACAGCGCAGGTGAGCGTGAGCAACGCAGGTCGGATGGAGCAGCGCAGGCCATAGAGTGCGGCGGTGGCCAGACGGTCAGCGAAGGCGGTGGGCGCAGAAGAGATGGCGGGCGCGGCGCAGGCAGCGGGCCCACAGCGGGCAGTGGACGTCAACAGGCCGCGGGAGCTCAGAAGCCAGCGGGCGCACCAAAGGCAGTGGGCACGCAACAGGCAGGGGGATCTCAAAAGGCAGTGGGAGCCGACACGCGGTGGGAGCACACAGGCCGTGGGAGCAGCACAGGCCGGTCAGGGCAGCACGCACCATCGGCAGCAGCGGTGGCCAACGGAGCACGGCAGGCGAATGGAGCATGGCGGCCTGAGGAAGCGCACGGGCCAGTGGGAGCAGCGCAGGTCGATCAGAGCAGCAAAGATCATAGGGAGCGGCGGTGGCCAGAGGAGCAGCGCAGGCGAGAGGGAGCAGCGCAGGCCATGGAGCGGCGGGGGCTGAAGGAAGCAGCCCAGGCCGGCAGAGCCGCACGTCACTGTGCGGACCGAGCGGAGGTCGGTCAGAGCAGCGCAGACGTAGGCAGCAGCGGTGGCCAGAGGGAGCAGCGGTGCCCGGAGGGAACGGCGCAGGCCAGAGGATGCAGTGCAGGCCAAAGGGCAACGGTGGCCGAAGAACCAGCACAGGCCAGTGGGCAGCACAGGTCGCCGTGGGGTGAGCACGTGGGGAGCAGCACAGGGCACCAGGCGGCGGCAGTGGCCTCAGGGGAGTATTGCAGGCAGTGGGCACGGCGCAGGCTGCGGGAATACGGCAGGCAGGATGAGGACAATAGGCGGGGGGGGGGGTACAAATGGGGGGCACAACAGGCAGTGGGGCACCGCAGGCTGGGGGGACAACAGGCTTGGGGGCACAACAGGCTGGGGGGGCACAACAGGCAGGGGGCAACACAGGCTGTGGGGGGGACAACAGGCAGGGGGGCACACACGTGGGGGGACAACAGGCAGTGGGGGCACCACAGGCTGTGAGGGGGACAACAGGCAGTGGGGCACCACAGGCTGTGGGGGACCACAGGCAGTGGGGGCACAACAAACAGCTGTGGGGAGACAACAGGCTTGGGGGGGCACAACGGCTGTGGGGAGACAACAAGTAGTGGGGGCACCACAGCCTGTGGGGGGACAAGAGGCTGGGGGGCACAACAGGCTGTGGGGAGACACACGTAGTGGGGGCCCACAGCTGTGGGGACAACAGGCAGTGTGGGGGCACAACAGGCTGTGGGGGGCACAACAGGCAGTGGGGGCCCCAGCCTGTGGGGGGGGCAGCAGCTGTTGGGGGGGGCACAAACAGGCTGTAGGGACAACAGGCAGTGGGAGCAGCACAGGCCGGTCAGAGCAGCACAGGTCCTAGGCAGCAGGGGTGCCAGGAGGAAGCCGTCCAGGCCAGTTGGCGAGCGCAGGCAGTGGCGCAGCGCACGCAGCGGGCGTGCAGCAGGCTTCGGGAGCACGGCAGGCAGTGGGCGCGCGACAGGCGGCGGGAAACACAGCAGGCAGTGAGGGGACAGCAGGCGTTGGGATCACAACCGGCAGTGGGGAGGCAACGAGCCGCGGGAGCACAACAGGCAGTGGCGGCAGCAACAGAGGGGGAGCCGAGGCCGTCAGAGAAACGCAGATCCTCGGCCGCAGCGTCGGCCAACGGGAGCACGGCGGGCCAGTGGAGCATGGCGGCCCTGAGGAAGCAGCACGGGCCCGTGGGAGCGGCGCACGTCGGTCAGAG